>NW_005369894.1:1930867-1931474 GCF_000412655.1 Myotis brandtii
GGGACTGCTGGCTCCTAACCACTCGCCTGCCTGCCTGCCCGATTGCCCCTAACCATTTCTGCCTCCTGCCAGCCCCACCCCATAACTGCTCCCCTGCTGGCCTGATTGACACCTAACTGCTCCCCTGCTGGCCTGATCGACCCCAACTGCCCTCCCCTGCAGGCCTGGTCGCCCCCAACTGCCCTCCCCTGCCGGCCATCTTGTGACAAGGTGGGGCGGCCATCTTGTGAGGCCAGGGTGTGAGGGTCAATTTGCATATAACCTCTCTATTATATAGGATTCCTATAATCCAATCATGATATGTTTTGAAAATTATGAGGAATCATACATGATCAAATGGAATAAGTGTTTATAACTGTAGATATTTGACTAGCTCTTGTTCTCACACTCACAAAATTCTTATTATATTTTATGATTTCTATCAGTTTAGATGTTCAATCATATATTTCTATTACACTAGTTTTACTAAAAAAATAAATAAAAATAAAAAATAAAAACTTGCCCTGAACACTATTAGGATTTTATTTTGTAAATTAATATATTCAATTAATCTATGCTTACTTTTGTATTTCAGCTCTAATCATAACTTATATTTTTAATTTGATCT
>NW_005369894.1:1931566-1934970 GCF_000412655.1 Myotis brandtii
CCCTGCTCTGTTCGTGACAGGGGAAGGCACCCCAACCCCCTGATCAGCCCTGCTCTGTGCCTGATAGGGGGGAGCTCCCCAATCTCCTGATTGCCCTGCGGCTCTGTGTTTGACAGGGTGCAGCGCACCAACCCCCTGATCGGCCCTGCTCTGTGCGTGACAGGGGGTGGCATTGCAACCTCCCGATCCGCCCTGCTCTGTGCATGACGGGGCGGTGCCCCAACTCCCCAATCGGCCCTGCTCTGAGCCTGACCAGGGGCTGCACTTAGGGATTGGGCCTGCCCTCTGCCACCCGGGAGCAGGCCTAAGCCAGCAGGTCGTTATCTCCTGAGGGGTCCCAGACTGCGAGAGGGCACAGGCTGGGCTGGGGCACCCCCCCTCCCCCGCCCCCCGAGTGCACAAATTTTTGTGCACTGGGCCTCTAGTATATATATATAAGGCCAGTGGCTGTAACACCGTAATGCTGTAACACTGTAACGACCAAACGGCCGGTCACCAGGAGGTGCATAGAGCACCTCTCAGTCCCTCCCCCACTTGCAGCAGCAGGGTGGGGCCCGTGGCTCATGCGACACAGAGGGACTCGTGGCTCACTTGGTGGGGCGGGGCTTGTGGCTCTCACGGCTCGCGTGATTCGCATGGTGTGCAGGGGCTCACACGGAGCTCACGGCTCACATAGTGCAGAAGGGCTCGTGTGGCGAGGTGGGGCTCATGGCTTGCATGGCACGGAGGGGCTCATGGCTTACGCAGCAAGGCGGGACTTGCGTCTTGCGGAGCACGGAGGGGCTTGCGGCTTGCTCAGTGTGGTGGCTCACGGTAGGGAGCTACTCACGCATGGCAGGTCTGAGTCTGTGTGATTTTGCACACTGGTCCTCTAGTATATATGTAGAACCCTTCTTTTGTACATGAGTTTTGACCCCATTGAACAATAAGGCATGCTTATGATGTAAAAAACAAACTATTATTTAATTACACAAAGGCAAATTTAGAGAGTGCAACATACTCTCAAAATTGGCTTGCCAACACTTCTCTAGTGGAAACCCAGTCTTCTAAGGGTAAAGTGTCTGTCTATACAAGGGAAACTTAGCCAGGTGGCTGTGTGACCATTGGTCTTGTGGTGAAAAATGAAGGGGAAAGCCCAAATTTTTGCATGTTCTGAGCCTCTGTTAGATTAACTCTATCTACTAGAGAACCATGGACTAATTGCTATATGCCAGTTGAAGAGATTAGTCATACTTCTTATGGAAATAAAATGAGCAGGATTATTTTAGGAAATTACTCCTCATAGAATTAAATAGGGGAGAGGCAAGAGCATTCCCTCTTAGTGGTTATCCTGAGGTACTTATTATGTTAAAAAAAATTTGGCATATGTAGGTGGGCAGTAGCTCAGGAACCTGCTGCATCAGTAGGATATCCTGAGGAAAAATTATAGATATCTTACTCCGGACTTAATGAATCAGACTTTCAAGTGATATCCAGAGGATCTATAGTTTTAAATGTTCCTCATAAACTTTTGTTTGTGATAACTGTCAATTTCATATATCAATTTCCAGTCATTTAAGAAGAGCAAAAATCTTTGCATCTCAATATCATTGCAATCATTTGTTCTGCCTATAATTATCATCATCATTATTATTCTAAAATTCACCTTCTGCCTGTTGATAAAAAGTATTGGGGTTTTCTCTCTTAGACTTTTCCTAAAAGTGGAGAGATAGAGCCTATATCCAAAGAATACTTCAAAACTGAATGTTCCTAATAGGACTTCAAGTAGAAATGGAGTTATTTTAGCAGAAATAAAAATAGTATGACAATTCAACATTCCTAAAATTTGAGTTGCTTGACCAGTTTTCCATACTATCTCAGCAATAAATTAGTCAAGTTTAATCTTGTGAATCAATTATTGAGTAAGAATTTAAGCTAAGCCCTGGCTGGTTTGCTCAGTGGTTAGAGTGTTGGTCATTGGACCACAGAGTTGCAATTTGATTCCTAGTCAAGGACACGTCCCAGTTGCAAGTTGATTCTTGGTCAGGTCCAGGCATGTGCGGGAAGCAATCAGTCAATGTGTCTCTCTCACATAGATGTCTCATCTCTCTCTCTCTCTCTCTCTCTCTCTCTCTCTCTCTCTCTCTCCCCATCCCTCCCTCCCTCCCTCCCTCCTCTCTTCCTTCCACTCTTTCTTTAAAGATCAATGGAAATAATATCCTCAGGTGAAGATCTGAAAAATAAGCATTTAAGCTAAAAACAATTTCACATGAATTTTCCTACTTGTTGTCCTAAACTATATTTTAAGGTAAGTAACATATGTTGTAATGAATGATTGATGATTGTTGATGCATTTTTTACCTAACATTATGTTTAATGTTTGAATTTAATGTTTGAGATCATGACTATATAATTAAACTAAGTAATTAAAAAATAATTATTAAGAATGTTGTTGGATCTATTGGTTATGCTTATATGCATGCATACAAGTCCTTTGGTTGATCTCTTACCCCACCGCCTCCCATCCTCCCCTGCCTTCTCTCTGAGGTTTGACTGTCTGTTCAATTCTTCCATGTCTCTGGATCTATTTTGTTCATCAGTTTATGTTGTTCATTATATTCCAAAATAGAGTGAGATCATGTGATATTTATCTTTCTCTGACTGGCTTATTTTGCTTAGCATGATGCTCTCCAGGTCCACGCATGCTGTTGCAAATGGTAAGAATTATTTCTTTTTTATAGCAGTGTAGTATTCTATTATGTAGATGTACCACTGTTTTTTAATCCACTCATGTGTTGATGGGCACTTAGGCTGTTTCCAAATCTTAGCTATAATAAATTGTGCTGCTATGAACATAGGGGTGCATATATCCTTTCTGATTGGTGTTTCTGATTTCTTGGGATATATTCCTAGAAATGGGATCACTGGGTCAAATAGCCATTCCATTTTTAGTTTTTTGAGGAAACTCCATCCTGTTCTCCACATGGGCTGCACCAGTCTGTATTCCCACCAACAGTGTACGAGGGTTCCTTTTTCTCCTCATCCTCACCAGCACTTGTCGTTTGTTGATTTGTTGATGATAGCCATTCTGACAGGTGTGAGATGGTACCTCATTGTCGTTTTGATTTGCATCTCTAGGATGATTAGTGACTTTGAGCATGTTTTCATATGTCTCTTGGCCTTCTGTATGTCCACTTTAGAAAAGTGTTTGTTTATGTGCTTTGCCCATTTTTTGATTGGATTGTTTATCTTCAGTTTGTTAAGTTGTATGAGTTCCCTATAAATTTTGGAGATTGTGCCCTTATCAGATATAACATTGTCAAATATGTTCTCCCATGCAGTGGGCTTTCTTGTTGTTTTGTTGATGGTTTCTTTTGCTGTGCAGAAGCTTTTTATTTTGATGTAGTCCCATTTGTTGATTTTCT
>NW_005369894.1:1935084-1936976 GCF_000412655.1 Myotis brandtii
TTTATCCATTTTGAGTTTATTTTTGTGTATGGTGTGAGTTGGTGGTTTAGTTTCATCTTTTTGCATGTATCTGTCCAATTTTCCCAATATCATTTATTAAAAAGACTGTCTGTCTCCCTTGTATGCTCTTGCCTCCTTTGTTTCAGATAGTAGGGAGGTGAGGGCATGTGTTGGGGGTAGGAGCAGCCCAGGAGAGGTCAATGAGGGGAAAAAGGAGATTATGTAATACTTTCAACAATTAAGAATTTAAATTAAAAAAAATAAGAATAGTGTTGGAAATATCATTAAAGATTCACATACCATTCTTTAATTTCCTTTTGTTTCATATAGTGATATAAATTGACAGAAAAATCAGTTTTTTCTTGAAAATACATAGTTTCTGCTATATTTTTCCTGTCCACACTATATCATAAAATATCTATATTATGGAAGGTACATAGTTTTACTTACAAAAAAATGCAAATATAAGAAAGCTTCATGTTAGGTCTTTCCTGACTTAAAAAGAGGAAAAAAATAACCTAAAACTTATCAGTCTGAATGTGCTTGGGAAAAGTATGCAGTCAAGTAATTAGAATTGGATTTGAATAGTTGCTCTGCTTAAATTCAGGGTAAGTGTTTTTTAAAATGATGTATTCTACAAATTATTTGTTAAGAATCTAATTTTTCCTTAGTAAGCAAATTTTAATGCAAATAATATTTTGAATACTAATAAATTCATCAACTATAGATAGTAAAAATTTACTAATACCAGCTTTGCCTCACATTTGCAGTAAGCCCATAAACAAAATGACCTGTACATCTGAAAAAAAGATAATATATTATTTTTCCTAAAGCTAGTAGGTTTTGGGAGAAGGTGCTGATGTGAGTGAAAGGGAGAGGAGAGGGAAACCAAGAACAAGCCTTAAGAAATTAAAGCATAAGAAGAATTTAATATATAATTTTTATTGAAGTAAAGATATAAAACTTTTAAAAATTTGTCTTTAGTGTTGGAAGTATTATAGATGTTTCCTCTTTCCCCCCAGGGACCCCTTGTAGCCCACACCCCTGCTCCTGCCCCAGGCTCTCACCACACTATTGTCTGTGTCCATGGGTTATGCATGTATGCATACAAGTTCTTTGGTTAATCTCTTACTACCCACCCACCCCCGCCTTCCCTCTGAGATTCAACAGTCTGTTCCATGCATCTATGTCTCTGGATCTATTTTGTTCATCCTTTTATGTTGCTACTAGAGGCCCAATGCATGAATTCATGCATGGGGGAATGGACCACAGAAGGTTGGCTGGCAGGCCCCAATCTAGTTGTGTAGATGTGCTGAGGTAGTGGCAAGCAAAGACCACAGACAGAGCGCCCCCAAACAGCCTAAACACCAGCTATGCCCCAAAACAGCCTAAACACCACCTCACTGTCCCTGCGGAGTTGCTGACAGAAAGACAGGTCATCTCTCCTACCTCAGCCACACATATTCTCAGGGCTCCGCGCCCAAGAATGAGAGGTAGTTGGCTTTAGCCAGTGGTGGCACACCGCATTAGGAGCGCTAGCCAATCAGCAGTTGGGAGCCTGGGAAGGCACAGGCCAAGCTAGAAGTGGCTGATAGGGGCAGAGGGCAAGCTGTGCAACGCGAAGTGGTGGTAGAGGTAAGATGGTGGTGGTGCTTACTTTATGTCTTTGCAGTTAGGCTGCTGCCTTGCCCCTTCTGTCCCCTCTGAGCTGCTGATCTGTCTCAATCAGTGTCGGGGTCACTCTCCTCCTACAGGCTTCCTGGACCCACATTCTCCAGTGCCTGGAGCCTTAGCCCAGGGGAGGGACCCGCCGGGCGAGGGACTGCAGGAGTTTGGCTGTGGGAGTGCACTCACAACCAGGGGGCAGCTCCTGCATTGAGCATCAGCCCCCT
>NW_005369895.1:0-739 GCF_000412655.1 Myotis brandtii
AAAAGAAAAGAAAAGAAAAGGAAAGAAAAGAAAAGAGAAGGAAAGGTTAGGTTTATTGCGTCCCAGGGAGACCCATGGACCCCAAAGACAGGGCACGTGGATTCACGCCAACAGGGAGGGGGGCACTTTTTTTATACTGAGGTTGGTGAGGGGCAAGGACATGAGCTGAGGTATTCAGCTGAGGAAGTTCCTGCTGCAGGGGGTCAGCAGGGGTATTCAGGAAAGAGTCAGTATCTGTGTGGGGGTCGTGTTGATCCAGGGAGAAGCCAGTATCTGTGTCTGGCACTCTGATCTGCTAGAAATGCCAGGGGGAGTCCATTATCTCATCACAAGTCTGCATGTATCCGATCCTGGGCTCTCTCCGACCTAACAGAAACATTCTAATAAAAATCATTAGTTCTTGTAAATTGAGGTGATGATCATTATAGTGTTTGTAAGGCACCAGAAATACCTCTTTTTTGGCAGTGTAGCTAGCATTAATGTTAGGATTAAGTTATGGAATAAAAAAATAAAAGAATTCTATAGCTCTACTAATATTAAAATTATAAGGAATTAAATATGGCCATTATTTTGTTAATCAAATCTTGAAACATCTAGCCTAGTTAATTTTAGTCTCATTTAATAATATAATTGTGAATACCTATATTAGGATTGCATCAAGGCCCAAAACCTGACTGGAACATATTTATCAACATTATAGGATAATCTTTAGGTGTGCTGTTGTATCATAACTCCCTAT
>NW_005369896.1:0-519 GCF_000412655.1 Myotis brandtii
ATGATCTTTTTGTCCAGGTGCTTTTACTCATGTACTATTACCTTTCATTTCGTTGGTCTTATTCTTTGCCTGGCTTGATCTGAAAGCACACTTGGGATCTGTCTGCATGTACAGGGGAACAGATATTGTGGGAATCCCCAACCTGCTGTGCTTCCGAAGGCAAAGCCTGGAGTCAGAAAATCACTGTGTCCAGTATTCATTTGTAATGCAATGCTGCTCAAGACCTCGAAAGAAAGTCTGCATGACTTTGGTTCTCATTTGCGGCCTGGTGCCTCCTGTGATTGAGGTCTGAGGTCATCCTGAAGATGGGGGTGGGGGGCTTTGTTCTGCTTCTGTGAACAATGTGAATTATATTCTCTGTTCACAGTGTGTATTAAATGCTGTCAAGGTGCCCTGTGCCGTTATGAATGACATTTCATAGGCTTGTGTCGCTTGTTTTGAGACTCTGAGGGTTAGTTTGAACTACAACTGGGTCAGAAACACTGTATTCATAGTGAGTGGGAAAGAGTGCAGTGAATT
>NW_005369897.1:0-507 GCF_000412655.1 Myotis brandtii
TTTTAAAATATTTGTTAATCACATTTTTATTATACTTAACATAGAAAAAATAGAGATAAGCAAATCGTTAAGAGGTAACTGGTTTAAGGCATTATCCTACACGATTAGATAATCATAGTCATTAAATTTTATTGTATACTAGAGGCCTGGTGCATGAAATTCATGCTCGAGTACGGTCCCTAGGCCTGACCTATAATCAGGGCCATCTTCCCCAGCTGCCCTCAGCCAGCCCCGCCCCCTGCCACCACCCACCCCCAGTTCCCCGTTTGCCATCTGGTGATTGGAGCATGCTGGCCAGGGAGAGGAGCCAAAGGTTGGCCGTCCTGTCTGCTCGCTGGCCTTGCCCCCTCCACTGGTTGCCCTATGGGTGTGGGGCGACCAGTGGGGTGGGGGCCTTGGCCAGGCACCACCCACATCCACTGCCACCCACCCCCAGTTCCTCATTTGCCATTGAACCATAAGAGTCTTCAGGCCAGGGAAAGGGACCAAGAGGTGGTCAGTGTACCT
>NW_005369898.1:0-651 GCF_000412655.1 Myotis brandtii
TTTTTTTTCAGATCGGCCTTTTTGCTGGACAAATTCCGCTGCACGGACACAGGGCGGCAGACCAACCTTCGGGCTATCCGTCCGTACAAAGTAAACATTGCTTTACTCTTGACAGCGACATAATTATGTCACTTAATCGAGTTGGTGCCTAAACCGAATGTGTAATCGTGTTCGAGCCTAAACCTGACGTGTAACGGTGTTTGAGCCCTACATTTCAACTAAACCCTGGAGCAAGCAAGTCAATCAATACCAATTTAGCCCCGCCCCTCCCGGCCCCCTTCTAAACATTGGTTTACCAAAGACACCGTCCCTGACAGCCAACCTCTGTAAAGGGCAACTACTTCCTCTGTTCCCTTCACAAGCTGCCCTTAAACCCAGCCTCTGAGCTGCATACCGGTTTTCAGATTGTCTTCCTAGGAAGGAAGGGCTCCGAATTTTCTCTCAATAGCAAGAAGCGGGTTGGGGACAAGAGGCCTGGTGACCCTCCAGGCTGGTGAGTAGCGGGTGCTGGTATACCCCTGAGACTGCCCTGTCTGCCTCCCCCAGGGCCTTGGAGTTCCAGGGTAAAGCTCAGCTCTGAGCTCCACTCCCTTAGTGTGGAGCAGCTTGATCCTGAGCCATCTCTGTTGAAGCTTCTTGATAATTCATCCT
>NW_005369898.1:8319-10251 GCF_000412655.1 Myotis brandtii
CAGCCATCAGCCTGGCTTGTGGCTGAGCAGAGCTCTCCCTGTGGGAGCACACTGACCACCAGGGGGCAGCTCCTGCATTGAGCATCTGCCCCCTGTTGGTCAGTGTGTGTCATAGTGACCAGTCATTCCCAGTTGTTCTGCTGTTAGGGTCAGCTTGCATATTACCCTTTTATTATATAGGATTATTATTCTTTATTGTTGAAAGTATTACATATGTCCTATTTTTTCCCCATTGACCTCTCCCAGGCTGTCCCCGCCCCTGCCCAGGCTTTCACCACCCCTATTCTGTGTGTCCTTGGGTTATGCATATATGCATACAAGTTCATTGGTTGATCTCTTCCTTCCCACCCACCCTCCCCTGCCTTCCCTCTGAGGTTTGCAGTCTGCTCCATGCTTCTGTGTCTCTGGATCTATTTTTGTTCATGTTTATGTTGTTCAACCACTGACACTCTTCTGACCAAGCTGTCAGGGCTGTGGGAGAGAAAGCTGGGGGAGGGCAGGTGTCCAGCAAAAGGACAGAAGGAGAACCCAGGCCTGGCCACTGCCGGCCCTGCTGCCACGAAGACACGCTCTGCTCCTTGGAACTGGGAAACCTGCAGCATATTCCTGGGCCAGAGTTGCCATCAGAGGTGCTGTTACCGAGAAGTGGCCCACTCAGTGAGAGTAGTGGTATTGCCACAAGGAAGATGGAGGCGTGGAACACAGGCTGTGCAGAGACCAACAAAGAACTTATATGCATAATCCAAGGACACAGACTGTAGTGCAGGAGCAAGGTGGTGGGGTCAATGGGGGAAACAAGAGGAGATCTGTAATGCTTTCAACAATAAAGATTGTTTTTAAAAAGTCTATTTCTACTTGGTGAAAAGAGTGAGCGGCACTGGCATCTACAAGTTCTGACATCTACTGGTGTTGCCAACCACAAAAATTCTTTTTGGTGCAAATAAGGGCACTGTCAACAAGATAATGTCGACATTGAGAAAAACTTGCAATTTCCTGAGGACAGGGCAGGGCTTTTAAGGTGGCTGAGCCTCAGCATTCCTCTCTTTGGAGAGGTGACACATAGAATCCCAACAGGAAGCAGGAAAGGGTGGGCTGGTGGGATGCCAGCGATCAGAGAGCTGGGGTAAAGGGTCACAGGACTAGCCCCTGAGGGAGAAAGTCCCAGGTTGAGACACCTGTGAGTTCAATCTCAGTGAATTCCTTTGACCCAGAGAAATCACAGGAGCTGAGTGATTCTAAGAATAATTCTGGTTGACATGGATTGAGCATTTACACTTTGCTGGGCATTATTTAAGTCAGTGCCTGGTTGCAACCCCTGATACATTGGAAACAGTTCTGCTCTATTTGGTCATGTTAAAGAGAACACACAGGCCCCAAATGGCACCACTCATGCTAAAAGCCCATGATACACCAATCAGAAAGGATATGTGCACCCATATGTTTCCCATGATACCGAACTTAGCTTTAATACCTGACTTAAGGGCAATTTCAGTCTCCCCCAGAAATGTCATCTCAATCAACCAGACTGGAATTTTCCAGTCAAGCACCAGGTAGGTAATCTGTCTCATGGAGCCTCTCCATCTCTCTGATACCCTCCCCCCAAGATACAATCTGCATAGGAAACCCCTGCTGTTCTTCCCCCTCCCCCTCCCCAGAAGATGGTCTGAGTCAAAATAACCCTGTCATTTGCTAACAGCACCTCTGGCTCAGCCTCTCCCTCTTAAAACCTTTCATTCTGTGTGGCCCCTGGAAGTTCTGTTCTAGTTGCTGGAGGGGATGCTACCTGGTTCATGAATCTTTTTTTAAAAATATATTTTATTGATTTTTTGCAGAGAGGAAGGGAGAGAGGGAGAGAGTTAGAAACATCGATGAGAGAGAAACATCGATCAGCTGCCTCCTGCACATCTCCTACTGGGGATGTGCCTGCAATCA
>NW_005369898.1:11584-15271 GCF_000412655.1 Myotis brandtii
AGGCCGACGCTCTATCCACTGAGCCAAACCGGTTTCGGCATGAATCTTTTAATAAAGCCAATTAAATCTTTAAATTTACTGAGTTGAATTTTGGTTCTTTATCAGCGATAAGGACAAGCCTTGGTAAGTCACCAGTTTGGGGTGGGGGGGTGTTCTGAAACTGGCGAGCCCAGAGGAAAGGGGCGGGGCCAGGGAGCTGAAGCGGTTGTGGGCTGAGTGGCGCTCCCAGGACCGCTGGCTGCTTCTTGGAGGCCCAGGACTCGGGTCCGCTGTCCACACCCCGTGTGTGCAGGAGACCCTACCGCCTGACCAGCCCCAAAGTCAGGCGACTTGTGGGGACCCTGGCTTAGTCCTTCCCTATCCTCCAAAAGCAGGGACACACTGGAGCAAGATGCTGGAATGCTTGCCAAATTTATTAGGTCACCGAAAGAAAATGCCTACAAAGGCCCTTTTCTTACAGGACTTTTACAGGCAGAAGTGTTACTGTGAGAACATTTGTGGCAGAGGATGGTTCACTAACGGGTCTCAGTGGAGGCAGCCCCTGGGAGTCCTGGGCCCCAAGGCTCCGATCTGCTGCCGCTGCCTCCCGGAACTGGGGGCACCTGAGAGCCTTGCTGGAGGGTCCCTCACAAGTCTGTTCCTGTTGTCCCTCCCGCTGCGAGGCAACAGGCGGAGGGAGTGTGCAGGGCGAGCATCAGCCAGGCTTCTGGGCGGCAGCCTGCACCCCTGGATCCTGGGCGTAGGACCATCCATTGCTGGGGGGTGGCGGCTCTGGATCCTGGGCGTCGGGTCCTCCACCCCTGAGGGCGTCTCTGGCTCTGGGGACTTGGGCCTCAGGTCCGGGGTGGGCGGCTCTGTGCTCCTGCTCCGACGGGATGTGTTCTGCGCGCTGGGCCCTGGCAGCAGGCAGTCCTCGGGCGGAAGCCCACAGGGACCTGAATGTACTTCCTGGTGGGCGTCCTGGTCGTCCGAAAGGAGGGGGCCCAGCACAGAGTGGAGGAGTTCTGACCAGAGCCCAGGGTCCGGGAAGGGCTCAGGTGCGGGTTGGGCGGCTCTGTGCTCCTGCTCCGACGGGATGTGTTCTGCGCGCTGGGCCCTGGCAGCAGGCAGTCCTCGGGCGGAAGCCCACAGGGACCTGAATGTACTTCCTGGTGGGCGTCCTGGTCGTCCGAAAGGAGGGGGCCCAGCACAGAGTGGAGGAGTTCTGACCAGAGCCCAGGGTCCGGGAAGGGCAGGAGCTGTTCCTGTTCCTCTGGCTCCTGGCTCCTGGGCGTCGGGTCCCCCACTCCTGGGGGCATCTCTAGCTCCTGGGATTTGGGCGTCTTGTCTGGTGCAGGCAGCTCTGTGCCCTGACTGCATGTGTTCTGTGCGCTGGGCCGGTGCAGCAGGCAGTGCTGGCACAGAAGCCCACAGGGACCAGAATTCAGTTCCTGGTTGAAGTCCTGCTGGTCCCCAGTGAGGCGGTCCAGCCGAGGGTAGAGAGGGAGTGGCCAGGGCCCGCGGTGCTGGAAGGTCTGGAATGGTCCCTGCAGCTCCTCCACGGAATCCCAGGCCTCACGCACACAGCGGGGAAGGCTGGGCTCCATGGTTCAGCTGCTGAGAGAAGGTTTCCAGTGACTCCTTCCCTGCACATTTATACCCCCCTGGGCTCCTCGGGGTCCAATGGGAGGTGAGTCAGGCTGGGTGGTGCCAATTGTGCGGAAGGTGGGACATAATAAGATTGAGGGGAATCCGATCACCCTGGGTGGGGCTGGATAGGATTAAGGTGTCTTGCTTGAGAGCCTTAAAGTTTGTCTCTTTGTTTAAAAAAAAACCCCACAGTTAGTTGGATATGCTATTTGGAAGGTTATCTTCTATAAAAAAACATTCAATGTGCCCAACAACTTCTTTATCCCAGCGTCTACTGATGGGCAGGTAGATTGCTTCCAGCGCTTAGCTCTTGTAAAAGGTGCTGCAAGGAACATAGGCGAGCTTATATCTTTTCCAATTTCACTAATCGTTTTCTTAGACTACAATGTCATTCATACAGCAATAGCTGCGGGTAAATAATTATTTCTCCTTATTAATCTGCTGAAGAAAGATAGATCCACGCAACATCCAAAGGCAATGAGGCCTTGCTGAGTTTTCAGTATCATTAGGAACTGAACAGCCGCTTTCTAGGATGTTTGTGTGGTTTGGTGCTCAGTGCTCAGATGCCCCTTGAAGCAGGCGATGCCACACCATCTGGGTAGTGTCTCCACCTCTGGAGGCGTCTGGATCCTGGATCCTGGATCCTGAAAAAAAGGGCAAGATTGAAGGGCTTTCATGGACCTAAGATCACAAGATTTGACTATCAAATAGGATAATAGATAAACTGAACTTAAACACTGCCTCCAGCAGGGTTCTGGAGGATGCAGGGATGAAGTTAGACAAGCAAATATTTTGTATTAACAAGTAATACCTATGAAAGGAAGAAAGAAAAAGGGGAATTGGACAAGGACAGCTGCTAGACTGCTAGGCAGATGTGACAGAGTTTCTGACGGGCCCAGGGGTGGTGCTGAGGCAAGAATTACTCATGAAAGACCCTTGCTCCACTGCCTGGCTCAGTTGGTCCTTGACTGATGGCGGCCTCACAAAGCCTGTGCTCAGGACTCAACTCCTGAGACAGGCTCCACCGAAACTGAGAGCTGGAGGGCGGCGGACAGTGACACTACTTCACTACTTTCGTTGCCCACTGGGTATGGAAAAGACCCCTGCTGGAGGCAGTGTTTAAGTTCAGTTCATCTATTATCCTATTTGATAGTCAAATCTTGTTATATTAGGTCCATGAAAGCCCTTCAATCTTGCCTTTTTTTTTTCTTTTTCCGTTTGAGCACCATAGTAATCTTTCAGTTTCCTTGCTTTTCTTGCCACAGATCTGCAATCAGCCTTTCCCCCCAGGAAACTCATTTCCATTTATTGGGAGATGTTTGTAGAAACCACCATTTTTTCACTGATGGGCTCAATACTATTTTGTTGATAATTGCACCTGGTCCTTTCAGGTAGACAGAACTAAGATGCACATTATTTAGAAAAAAGGGGAGAAAACACCTCCTCCCAGCAGGGGAGCATCCTGTATCTGCCTGGAACTGTCTGGCCTGGGGCTGGTGCCCTGGAGGCCCATGGCTGTCATTCAGATGGCACAGGGCTTCCCCCAGACCCGCTTACCCTTAACCAGCACCCTCCCCACCCTGCCCATGTACCCTTCACAGCTTCAAGAAACATTTCCTGATGCCTGCGCCCCGCACTCAGCTGGAGGGCCATACTCAGACAGCCCAGCTCCCCTGGGTGTGACCCTGAGGGTCCCTTCCCTCCCCTGAACACCCAGGACTTCCCTGGCCCCTCCCTGCCCAGGCCCCTCCATCTCCTGCCATCCGGACGCCCCAGGGAGAATCATTGCCAAGTGGAGGCGCGAAGAAGGATTCGGGTTTAATCGTGGTCCACGGGTTCCAGAAGCGAATAGAGAGAGAAGTAGAGGCAAAAGCCACGTCAGGACCTGAGCACGTTATGGACCGCACTCAGGGAGGGATCTGTCCCAGGAAAGTCTGTGCGCCCCGCAGGAGAGAAAGAAGCAGCAGGGTTGCCTACAGGGCAGTCTCGGGGTCCCCAGGGGTGCGGCTCCTCGAGCTGTTGGCCGCCTTCCGTCCGCTTCCTGGGGTGCAGCTGGGT
>NW_005369898.1:15802-20715 GCF_000412655.1 Myotis brandtii
GCCAGCAGGACTGGTCTTCCCAGGCGGGTGGATGCGCTTCCATGGCTGCAGCCTCCTGGGCGGCGGAGAGGGAGGTGGGTGCAGGGGAGGAGGGCCTGCCTGGGGCAGGGGTAGAGGCGCCTAATACCGTCCCGGCGGGAAAGGAACGCCCACCTGGGCGGGAGGGACCGTCCTTTGCATTGCAGATTGCGTCAGCGCCAGATGGAATTAAGGGGTGTTTCCCGCATTCTAGGGCGACCTACGGATAATCTGGGGGTTTCCCTGAATGAATTAGGGGGAGGGACGAAGGAGGCTCCCTGGGGAGAAAGGTCCTGCCATTTCTCTTCCCTGTAGAAGCCTCTGCTGGTCCGCGCCCTCCAGGAACAGCTCCCTTCTCGCAGGTCTTCTGGGAGTAGAGATCAGAGTGACAGGTCGGATCCTCGGGGGATCACAGAGCTTTTTACCTCTGGGGCTGGATTTAGATTCCCGGTCCTCACTCAGGCACGTGAGGCAGGAGGGCAGTGAAGGCGTCGTGAGGGAGGTGTGGGTAAAGGGGAGTCCAAACCTTACCTCTAATTGTGATATTTCATCTACGTGAAAGGAAGACTTCAAATACTCTACACTTTCCATACCCAGTGGGCAAACACTTCCAGTTAATGCCACGTTTTTCCAGTGGTTTTCTCCGCCCAAATCCCTATTCTGTTTTCTGTAATTATGTGCATTCTATTACTAGTGATTCCCCTTTCTCCGCTCTCTTCCTTGTCTTGCAATTCTTCCCATTAGGAACATTTTTATGTGTTATTGTGTATCGGTTTTGTAACACATGCTTTCGTGGGCATGTATCTGAAATTCAGAGGAAGGCATCAATGCAGGTACCTGATGTGCTCCTCATTCTCCACTCATTTGCAAGTTTCTACGCTCGTGGAATGTACATTTGTATCTGTGGCTCCCAAGGGACCAAGAGTCCTCCCTGGAGCCAGCACCACCACCACCGGCCCTGCCTCCTGGTTCCCCCAAGACAAAATAGTCGAAGGCAGGAGGGAGAAAGGACTCACATTGTTGTTTGTCACCTTCCTGTGTAGCTGATGGACAGTTCTCTGACTCTGAGGATAAAACTGCCTCCTGGTCAAGGAGTAAACGCAGTGGTGTTACTGCCACATCCTGTGCTGGGGAGGATGGAGCAGCAAGGGGACGCAGCGGAATCGCAGGGGTCCTTGGGGGCCAGGGTCTTCTGGGCCACTGAGCTCGGATCCACTATTTTGGGAGGTGCAGTGGCGGCTGTTGGAGAAGGAAAACGCTCTAAAGCAGTGGTTCTCAACCTTCCTAATGCCGCGACCCTTTAATACAGTTCCTCATGTTGTGGTGACCCCCAACCATAAAATTATTTTCGTTGCTACTTCATCACTGTAATTTTGCTACTGTTATGAATCATAATGTAAATATCTGATATGCAGAATGTATGTTCGTTGTTACAAATTGAACATAATTAAAGCATAGTGATTAATCACAAAAACAATATGTAATTATATATGTGTTTTCCGATGATCTTAGGCGACCCCTGTGAAAGGGTCGTTCGACCCCCAAAGGGGTTGAGAACCGCTGCTCTAAAGGGTCCCCACCCTCGAGGTCTCAGAGGCCACCTGCTTATCTTGGAGCCGGGTCACCCTGCGGTCCAGGGAGGTAAAGTGTGGGTTTCCCCCATCTCAGCGCGCAGAAGCCGCAGGGAACAGAAAGTTCTTCCCAGGGGGGCTTGGCCTTGGTCCCGGAGAGCGCGCAAGTGTGGACTGAATGGCAACCAGGGTGGCGGGGCCGTGGATCTCAGGGCTGCGGTCCAGGCCCAGCTCTCACCCCGGGGAGGGCTGCGCGCTCCTGTCGGTCCTTCCAGGACACAGGGGATCCGCGTTTCAGAAGCCCCCGGCCGGTGCGTTTTTTTGTGCTCCTCTGGTCTCTGGGGCTCCTAACCAGATAGGGGGAGGTGGGGTGGCGACATTAATCCTAGGAGAAAATGGAATCACCCACTCATTTTGGGTTAAATGATCCAGAGTCAAACTCTCTGCGGGACAGGTGGAATTAGGGCTGGAATTAGGGCAGGACCCAGGAACAGGGCTGGACCTATTTTGCCAACACTGGTTGGTAGAAAGCCCCCAAGCATCCTGCTAGTGTTGGGCAAGGGGACCGCAACCAGGTCTGCAAGCAGAGGGAGGCCTGCTGGTGGGCTGGGAGGCCTGGGATGGGAAGTTTTGTTTCTCTCAGTGGATTCTTTTCCCTCAGCACATCGTATCCACAGTGTATTCCACTGCAATACAGCCTTTGTCTGGGTCAAATAGCCGGTTGAGGCAGGTATGTCTGGTCGTCAATGGCATGATTATCTTCCTGTCCTCAAGTTCATTCATCCTCAACCCTTAGGAAGCAGTTTGTCATCCTTCCATGTTCCAGGGGCTGTGATGGGTGCCTTACACGCAGAGATGAAGAACTGGCTACAGGTTTCAGACCTTCCATCCCAGTGAGAGAATAAACACAGTCAGGAGACCTTTCAGAATGCAGTCAGCTCTGTGAGCATTGGGGTAGCTGATTTGAGGATCAGAAAGAAACATTCTAAACCTGATGCCTCTCTTCAATGTCAAATTTATATTGTTTGCTTAACTGCGGGGGCAGAAGGAGGATTGCAATAGACGTAATAAATAAATAACAACAGGAAAAAAGCCAAACAACTTAATAGATAGTGACGGTGGCAGATGATTGAAAGCTCAAGCTAGTCGCAAGGATTCGGGAGCTACTTGGGACACTCCGCTGAGTTGAGGACTGGGACAAAGAGCCTGAGAATGAACATGAAGGAGCTCTGCTGGGAGGTTAGGAGAGTGAGGCCAACAGAGAATTGTTAGAGCCCAGTCTGCATAGCAATCTGACAGCTTTACTTGTCCAATTCTCCTTTTTGTTTTTCCTTTCATAGGTATTACTCTTTAATGAAAAAAAAATGCCTGCTTAACTTCATCCCTGCATCCTCTAGAACCCGTTTGGAGACAGTTAAGTTTAGTTGTACTGCCCTGGCCAGTGTCACTCAGTGATTAGAGCATCGGTCCAGGCACTGAAGGGTCCAGGGTTCAGTTCCCAGGTTGGGCAAGGCTGGGAGGCGACCAGTGACTGCTTCTCTCTCACTTAGATGTTTCTATCTCTATCTCTATCTCTTTTCCTCCCTCTGCCCCTCCCTTCTACTCTTTCTGAAAAGCAATGGGAAAAAAAAATCCTCAGGTGAAGATAACAAAACAACAACAAAAGTTTAGTTGTTCTTATTATTCTATTTGATAGTCAAATTTTGTTGCCTTAGGTCCATGTAAACTCTTTAATCTCACTCCCCACCCTTCCCCCACTCCCCCAGTTTCCTGTTTTCTGGTACAATAAACTGCCTCAGTTGCAAATTTTTATTTTTCTTTCCCCAGATCTGCAATCAGTCTTTTTTCCAGGAAACTTAGTGCCATTCATTGGGAAATGTAAAAACCACCACTTTTTCATTGATATGCTCAAAATTATTTTGTTGATAATTGTACCCTGTCCTTTTAAGTAGACACATCTAAGATATACATTTTTTTTCACAGAAAAAAACACCCCTAAATCATAAATTTATAATAACAGTCAAATTTAGATGTTACAGATAGTTTTGAGCCTCCTGAGAACCCAGGAGATACACTACAGGGAGATTATTTTAGAAGCTTCCAAGTAAGTCCATGCTTCAGTATAAGCTTCCATTTAAGAACTCGGTTTCTGATATTCTATTAAGGAAAATTTGTCTCTAAATTGTACGCTGGGATGTCACTGGAATAACTGTTTAGAAAAGAATCACAACTACTTGACTTTTTAGGTTTTTGGTGCGTACGGTAAGAAATGTGTACAAATCTATCTGTGTACTTATCCTCAAAGCAGCCAATAAAATCTCAATTATGAAAAAACTATGTAGAACTAAAATTAAACAATGGGACAACATGAACCAGGAGATCATGATTTGATTCCTGGTCAGGGCACATGCCCAAGTTGCAGGCTCCATCCCCAGTAGGGAGCATACAGGAGGCAGCTGATCAATGATTCTCTCTCATTGTTTATGTTTCTAGCTTTCCCTCTCCTTCCCTCTCTGAAATATATATATATTAAAAGAGTCCCTGGTCCATTGGCAAGTGACCAGATCCCCAGCAGCATCCCCTCTGGGATGTAAATAAATAAATCAATTACAGCAGGCCAGAGGACGGAAGGAAGAGACAGGAGAAGCTAACCAGTTAACAACTGCAGAGGAAACCCAGGAAAACACTGCTTACATTCCTGAGTGTATGTGGAAACTGAGTTAACTTCTCGGTGCCTAGTTCCGTGACTACCGAAAGGAAAGGCCAGGTGCCTCTCTCCTTGCCTACCCATGACCTCCCCACACTGCTGCCCACCTGCAACCCAAAGGACCAAATACTGCCTTAGGGATTAAGGAGCTGCCCCAGAACTAGCCCACTTCACCTCCCACCCCCTTCATCTACAGCCAGTGTAAATCCTTCAGAACAGCGTTCATCTTTCTTCCCCAAACGGTTTCCATAAAAGAGCCCGTCAACGCCAGGACAGAGGGTTTGTTCCTCTTTTCCACGCGGACCTGCCTCATCCCCGGGACCTGGGCCTTGTCTGGCTGGCATTTGGTTCAGTAAATCCTTTCTTTCAGAACAGCTTCCAGCTGTTTCACAATATCATTCTGCTTGTACTATATGTTAGTGTTATTTTAGGTTTGATATGTTATTTGCTATAATTTGGTAGGCTATCATGGCTCAAACATTTTCCATATAAATTTATGATAATTGCTTCTTCGTTTTATGCCATTTCCATTTTTAAAAGTTGCATAGGAACACTGTGCTTTCAGATTGTGGGGACATCTGTAATACAAATTGGCTAAAGAGTGTATAAAGAGAGGC
>NW_005369899.1:0-704 GCF_000412655.1 Myotis brandtii
GTGGATGCTCCCTGTGGTGTAAGCAAGAAGAATAAGAAGATGTTTAGGTTATATACCTATATATCTATATATCTATATATATAAAAGGCTAATGTGCAAAGTGTCCCCTTGGGAGTTCGACCAGGAGACTGGGAGTTTGATTGCTTGCTTTGACATGCACTAACCACCAGGGGGTGGCGCAGAATGAAGGAAGGCCCTGGATGACAACCGGGAAAGGGAGGCCCCTATTGGCCCTGATTCCCTGATTGCTGGGCAGGCCTAGGGACCCTACCAGTGCATGAATTTCATGAACCAGGCCTCTAGTGTGTGTGTGAGTGAGTGTGTGTGTGTGTGTGTGTGTGTGTGTGTGTGTAATGTAATGTAAAGTTGCATTACATTAAAATAATAATAATGCCTGGTTCCAGTACAGGAATTATTATTATTTTAATGTAATGCAACTTTTTTATTGTCTGAAGTTGAATTCTTTCTCTGACAAATTGCTTGCCTCATTTCATTTACTTCCTTTTCTGGTGATTCCTCTTTTCTTTTGTACGGGGGCTGTTTCTTTATCTCCCTATGTTCATTCCTCTCAGGGTGTCTGGATATGACTTAAAGGCACAAAATACAACATGACAAGACACAGCACACAGGGCACCAGACATAAAAGGATTCATGATACCAATAACCACAAATAAAGGTGACCACCAGAGAAAAGAGAATTATGG
>NW_005369900.1:0-296 GCF_000412655.1 Myotis brandtii
CACACATGTGCGATTGGCACCAGCAAGAGCATTATATATATCATGCATGTGCGGGTCAACTTAGCCTTTTATATATATAGAATAAACTTGTTTAATTAGACCTGCTTCTTGATTTAGCTAAACTTTTTCCAGCCAAGTGAAACAACCCATCTTCTCTTCCAGGTAATTGTCATCAACACAGCAGTAAATATCAACATGAAGCAGATAATTATTATAGATCATGCAGGGAGAACAAAGGGTAAAATATTTAACTGCAGCAGTGTTTGACTATATTCTGTGCAGTGAGAAAACCTGAA
>NW_005369900.1:521-724 GCF_000412655.1 Myotis brandtii
GCTGAAGAAACTCCAAGAAGGCTAGTCGCTAGGGAGAGGAAGCCGAGCATTGCTATGTGACGTCATTACCCAGTGCCCACAGCCACCATTTCTGCACTGGGCTGGGCTATGGGCTGCATTTTGCTCCATGGGGTCTTGGCAGCGTCAGCTGTGATTTGGTAGGGTATCACTCCAGGGTGGTGGCAGGGCCTGTGTCCCACTTG
>NW_005369901.1:0-7065 GCF_000412655.1 Myotis brandtii
GTTTCAGAGAGAGCACGGCCCTGTTGACACCTTGATTGTGAACTTTTAGCCTCCAAAGCTAAGCGACAATAAATGCATGTTGTTTTAAGTCATGCAGTTTATGGAAGGAAACTAACACACACCCCTATTCCCATATTCAACATCTCAGCAGGCTACTGGTTCTTCTTATAACTAGAAGGTCACAGCGTTTTGGCCACCATCACCCAGTTCCCCCACCTCCTAAGCCCTGGCAACCGCCAATCTAGTTTGTTTCCATGAGTTTGGGGTTTTTTAGATTCCACATATAAATGAGATCATAAAGTATTTGTCTTACTCTGACGTATTTCTCTTAGCACAATATCCTCCAGCTCTACCCATGTTGTTGCAAATAGCAGGATTTCCCTATTTCTCATGGCTGAATAATAGTCCATTATATTGATATATATGTGGCTGAATAGTCCATTATATTGATATATATGTCTTTTAGTTTTTACTGCACAGATCTTTTTGGTTAAATTTATTTCTCAGTTTAATTCTTCTTTTTCAGTATGCTTTTTTAATTTATCTTTATTATTGAAAGTATTACACCACTTCCACCCACCTCTCCATTCTCATCCTGTGAAATTAATGTCTCCACTTGTGCTACCTTTTTACCAGATATATAACTCTTCAGAACCAAGTCTATGTGTGATCCATCTCAATATCCTGATACTCAATGGATAATAGACGCTTACTTCACAAATGGCTTGTGTATTGAACGATGGAGATCCATGTAGGCACCGTCCATTCAGGCCCATACCTGCGCACAACACCTCTCCCATCCTCCCCACTGACAGTCCCCACCCAGGCTCTGGTGATACCTGCCTTCCAGCACTCCAGCACCCCAGGTCCTCCCCCTTCCAAGGAGAGAAAACTTTAACCATCTCCCACCCAATCTCTGTGCTTTGGAAGGTACAGTGGCCATAACAAAGCCTGATAAAGGGGAAGCAGTTTCCCAGATACTGTTTCAGAGAAGAACCCAGGCCCAGTGAAATCTTTCATCCCCACAGACAACGGCAGCCGTCTAAGGCCCTAGCAGACCAACAAGGAAAAAGGCATAGGCAGCTTCCCCTTGTGGATGTTACTCTAACACGTTACCTTTGTTGGGGTGTGGGGAGCAGAAGGTGGTCTCTCTGACACAAACCACTCAAGACACATACAAACGCAACTGTGTCCAGCTAAAAGGCCAAGCATAGCTTTCCACCCCCCTTCCCACCTCCAATTTCATGAAATGACAAGAAATAATAAACAATTTTAAAAGGATTATTTCTGGGTTTGCAATTGTTTTCCTAAGTTCTAAGTTTATGGAAGTTTGATGTTCAGCTATGAGTGATATTCTAAATCATTGATTTTCAACTGGTATGCCACAAGAATTTTTAAAACATGCGATACCTGACTATTTAGTCAGGAGCACTAACCTCTTTTCCCTTAAATTGTCAAATAAAAAAAAAAAACATAGGCCAACACAACAACAGCCATCCAGTGTGAATGAATCAAAATATATCTCTCTTTTTTTGTCAGATTGACAAAAAAAAACATTTTTTGGTATGCTGCAGAATTTGAGTAATTAGTTTATATGTTCCATGAGCTGAAAATCACTGTTCTAAATAAGTTATATACAAATTAATAAGAGAAACACTCAATAACACAATTCCAAATATAATGAGAAAGAATAGAGATATATCCACCAACATCTTATATCTGAAACCAATTGAATTGATTTACCACAAGAAAAACAAATAGAGATCTATAAATTCCATTTTGAATGAAAATGGAGAGGACTTACAACCCCAAATAACACTTTCCTTTTTAAAAAATATTTTTTTATTGATTTCAGAGAGGAAGGGAGAGGAAGGGAGAAAAAGAAACATCAATGATGAGAGAGAATCATTGATTGGCCACCGCCTGCACACCCCACACTGGGGATGAAGCCTGCAACCCTGGCATGTTCCCTGACTGGGAATCAAACCATGACCTCCCGGTTCATAGGTCAATGCTCAACCACTCAGCCACACCAGCTGGGCCCAAGTAACACTTTCTATGAAGAACTTCTGCCAAGTCCAGTGAAACTGGAACCAAATTGAGGGAAGATGCTGACACAGTGTCCCATGATGACAGCTCATGGGCAGAGCAGACAAATACAACTTCTCTAAAGTGCATGATATACTCAGAGGAACAAAATCAAAGACACCTTGTTTGTAACTAGATCCACCACATGTATGAGACTGCTCCTGAGAAAGAGAACTGAGCACCTAGAAAAGAAAAGCAGAATTAAAGACATAGTTAAAGTGTTCCTGAAAAATAAAAGAAAATTTCAATCTGGCTGGGGTAAGGGGAAAATGGGGAGCTGTTTGATGGATGAAGAGTTTCAGTTTTGCAAGTTGAAAAAAGTTCTGGAGATTGGTTGTGCAACAACATAAATGTACTTAACACTATTGAACTGTACACTTAAAATGGTTTAGATGGTAAATTCTATGATATATGTATTTTGCCACAAAAATAACTAAAATTAATAATAAAAATGTGAGCCCTAGCCGGTTTGACTCAGTGGATAGAGCCTTGGCCTGGGGACTGAAGGGTCCCAGGTTCGATTCTGGTCAAGGGTACATGGCCGGGTTGCAGGCTCAATCCCCAGTAGGATGTTTCTATCTCTCTCTCCCTCTCCCTTCCTCTGTGAAATCAATAAAAATATTTTTAAATAAATATAAAATAAAATAAAAACGGGAATCTACAGATTGAAAGGAAAAACAGATTCAAAAAGACAAATGCTGAGAACTGGCTTAATAAAATTTCTTATATTCAAAATTTAAAAAAGAATCATTAGGAAGAGGGAAGGAGATTAAGTACAAACTTTCAGTTGTAAAATAGGTCACAGGATGTAAAGTACAGCCTAGGGAATACAGGGAATATAACTATGTATGGTGATAGGTGGATACTAGTCTTAATGTGGTGATCGCTTTGTAAGGTATAAAAATGTTTAATCACTATGTTGTACACCTGAAATTAATATCATATTGCATTTCAACTATAATAAAAAATTAAAATTTTAAAAAAGAATTATTGCGCATTCAGGTAAAACTATCAGCATTGCTACTGAGGAACTGAGGGGGAAGAATCTTATATAATAAAAGCCTAATATGCTAAGTGTCCAGTCGACCAGTAGACCGTTCGACCAATCAAAGCGTAATATATAATGATATGCTAAGGCCACTCAACCACTCGCTATGACATGCACTGACCACCAGGGGGCAGACACTCAGACCCGTAGGTTAGTTTACTGCTGGGGTCCAGCCAATCGGGACTGTAAGAGATGGGCCAGACACACCCTGTAGCCCTCTCGCAGTCTCTCCCCAGCTGGCCAACCTCCTGGGTCCCTCCCCAGCCCCAATTGTGCACAAGTGAGGTCCCTCTGCCTGGTCTGCACCCTCTCAGTATCTGGAACCTCTTGGAGGATGTTGGAGAGCTGGTTTAAGCCCAATCCCACAGGCCCACACAAATTTGTGCACTGGGCCTCTAGTATATATATATATTCAGGCTGGCTTCAAACTAACACCAAAAGGGTAGAGAAATCCTTACAAAGTCCTCTAGAAGAAGAAAAATGAGACCCAAGCATTTTGTACTTCCTCAAATTATTTTACCAGTCTAAAGGTGACAAATATTTTCAGCATGCAAGAATTCAAGACATTCCATTCCCATGAACCTTAAAAAAAAAACACCTATTAGATTATAAACTCTAGCCAGCCAAGAGATAAATGGATAAAATGAGGTAAAAGGATTAGCTGAAAGTGCTAAATTCATTTTCATGCAAGACAAAAGCTAAAATTGCTGAGCAGTTATTGTTACAGAGCAGAGGTAAATGTTATAAACTATGAGAATGTAACAAAAAAATCAGAATGTGAATGATGGGGATAGAGGAGACAATGGGAGTTAATAAAAGTAGGCTAACTTACACAACTTTTATAGAATATCAAAAACTATTTTCACCTGTTAATGCAATAATAAAGCTATAAAGGAAAGCATGACAAGAATCCATACTATAATCCATGAAAATCAGATGGTAAAGAATTGAGTGCATTATTTGAAATTATGGTTAAACAAGAATCGGTAAGACTATTAAAACTATACATCTTTAAATTATCAGAAAAACTACACAGAAAAAACTGAAATACAGTTCATATATCAAAAAATAAATAATAATAATAATAAATTGTTGAGATGGAAGAATAGCATTAAGAAGATAAAACTAGCACATTTCATATGAATAAATAAAAATAACACAAATTCATATATTAAAAGCAAAACATTTCCAGATTGGGTCACAAAGTAAAACTAAACTATAAACAATAGATTCCTCCCTTCTTCCCTTAATGATTCAGTGCAAAAGCCAATAGACAGAGGCAGCAAGTTGGTCTCTGCATGGGCAGGGGGTGGGGCATGCTGAAAAGCTGGAGCAGGGTGTTGGAATTGGAGAGAGATGAGGAGGGTGTCTGCCCAAGGGTGCTGGGAGCAAGAGGAGAGGGAGGGTGCAAGTACTGACCTTGTGTGGGGTATCAGAGTACACGCAGGATGAGAAGGGGGTCTATATGGTGTGGGGTGACTGATCTGGAATTCTGTGGTGCCAGACTGGAATTAGAGGCAACAGTGAGAACTTATTGTGAGATATATATATGATTTATTTGTATTAATATACATACATTCATGCAAATATATATTCCCTATCTTTGACCAATGGAAGGGCCTGGAAGCACTGACATTCTGAGAAGCTGCTGTATCTTCATTTCTAAATACCATTGAAAGAACAGAGATCCTTGGAGAAATAGCTGATACCAGGAGTAGCACAGAGAAAGTACATGATGAGCCTCGAATGCCTGGTTGTACTATAAAGTTAAAAAGTGCTCAAAGAATAATGAAGACATGTCAAAAGAATACATAAGCTAACCAGAAAGCTAGCTTAATTCCATCACTGTCAAATTGTATCAAACTAGCCAAGGTCAATGGGAAAGGAAAATATCTAATCTAATAAAAGACAAACATGCAAATTGACCATACTTTCGCTATACCTTAAGCCATGCCCACCAGCCAATCAGAGCTACTATATGCAAATTAACCCAACCAAGATGGCGGCTGGCAGCCACGGAGCTGGAGCGAGCAGGAGGCTTGGTTGCTCCAGTTATGGAGAAGGCCAAGCTTCCCGCCTGCCACGGCCAGCTCTGAGCTCCACTGAAGGCAACAAAGGCTCAATTATAGAAGGTAAATAAATCCCAAAAAAAAAAAAAAAGAAAAAAAAAAGGAGGGGCTGGGAGCTCCCGTTGCCTGGGGGCTTGGCCAGCCTGAAAACGGCCCTCAACCCTCCACCCAAACTGGCCAGACAACCCAGTGGGGACCCTCTACCTAAAGGGGGTGTGGCCAGCCTATAAACAGCCATCAGCCCCTTACGCAGGCTGGCCAAACCTCCATGGGGTGAGAGTCTCCACTGGGGGGGCTTGACCAGCCTGAAAACAGCCATCAGCCCCTCATCCAGGCTGGCCAGGCACCCCAGTGGGGACCCCCACTCTGAAGGGGGTGTGACCAGCTGCAAACAGTCATCAGCTCCTCACCCAGGCTGCCCAGGCACCCCAGCGGGACCCCGACCCTGATCCGGGACACCCTTCAGGGCAAATCAGCTGGCCCCCACCCATGCACCAGGCCTCTATCCTATATAATAAAAGGGTAATACGCAAACTGACCCTAACATCAGAACAACTGGGAATGACTGGTCACTATGACACACACTGACCACCAGGGGGCAGATGCTCAATGCAGGAGCTGCCTCCTGGTGATTAGTTCACTCCCACAGGGGGAACTCTGCTCAGCCACAAGCCAGGCTGAGGGCTGCCAGTACAGCAGTAGTGGTGGGAGCCTCTCCCGCCTCCTCAGCAGCACTAAGGATGTCCGGCTGCAGTTTAGGCCTGCTCCCCGCTGGCAAGTGGACATCCCCCGAGGGTTGCCGGGCTGCCAGAGGGATGTCTGATTGCCAGCTTAGGCCCAATCCCCCAGGAAGTGGGCAGGTGGTCATTCCCCGGGGGTCCCAGACTGCGAGAGGGCACAAGCCGGGCTGAGGGACCACCCCTCAAGTGCACAAATTTTTGTGCACCGGGCTTCTAGTTATAGTAATAATAATAATAACAACAATAGTAATAATAATAAATAATGATGATGGTAACAGGATATAACTTACTGACCAAATTAAAAGTCATGAGTCCATATAAATGTGCATATATTATTTATTTGTATTAGTGAACATACATTCATAAATGGGGAAGTGAGAAAGATTTTCCTTATAGTGTGAATGTAGAAGGGATGAATGAACTAGAAAATCACTATTTGACAACAATTTCAGGAATAAATAATTCAGCCAAAAAACATCAATGAGTGCTAAAACTAATTGGTAAAAGTTTGATGAGGAACAGGACATTTACATAGTCTCAAAGTACCTTCCCACAATATATTTATTAATTACAAAGAGAAAAAAAAGTAACTCGACAGTGGAGAAATCTGCCAGACATCATGCTAAACAGTGATCAAAGTTAACATCACAAAAATGGGACAAATGGAAAAATGGCGGAGGTTTAGACGGGCGTGTCGGTGCTTTGTCCCGGAGCAGATACGGGCAAGCAGCTGAAACGGGTAACATACAGCCCGAATAAGCAGAGGAGATTCAGCTGAGAGACAGTCTTCAGCCAGGAAAGACAGAATTCCTAGAAAAAAGGGGACGGTTAGAGATTGAGGCTGAAACCTCCCCCGGGGCGCCAGCTCAGCTGCGAGAGTGGCTGTTACCAGCATCCAGAGATCAGCTACTAACCCGGAGGCAATGGCTCTCAAGCAGCATGACTACATGAACTCAGAAGAGCCCTGCTTCTCCCCATGGAAAGGTTAGACTTCCCCCAAAGGTGCGGTTTGCAATTTAGGTTGGAGAGAGGAACGTGCGCGCGGGGGAAAATCTGCGCCCCACAAAGTCCACGGCCCTTGGAGCCAGCGTGACCCGCAAGTGGGGAAGGGCTCCCACAG
>NW_005369902.1:0-1337 GCF_000412655.1 Myotis brandtii
TGACGCTCTATCCACTGAGCCAAACTGGTTAGGACGAAATGCATTTTATTTTAATCACATTGTGTGTGTTGTATTTTACAAGGAGAACAGCCCTAAGTTATATAGACTTGGAGACTGATGGGTGCAGCAGCCTGGACAAACCCCCTCCTGCCCCCCTCCCCCAAAGGGATGTGCCAGCTTGACCTGAAATGCATAGGAGGGCAGCACACATGCACCTCTGACAACCCGGGATGGAGGGAGGGAGCACAGGCCTCAGCTGAGCCCCACACAGGAGGCATCTCCCGTGGGCGATGGGTGGGGGGATGCCAGCTCTTTAGTGGAGGCCTGAGCACAGCCTGTCTTACAGTCTCTGTGTTTTGCTCTGGGGCCTCCAGCTTCATGAGAGTTTGGCTAATAACGATTGGGCACCTGGATGACAGCCCGTGAGGTGTGGCTAAGGGTCAAGGGCATCATGGCAGTGGAAGGACACACATGTCCCCCGGGGAAGGCTGCTGAAGGGACTGAGCCATGTTTCCTGCTCTCAGGGGGAACCAGGAAGGCGGCAAGCCAGGGCTAAGTGGGGACTGGCAAAATCTGGCTCCCAGCTTGGGTTTGGCCTCTGATTCATTGGCTCCCTGGCCTGCCTACTCAGATGGGGTATTGGGGGCGGGTGAAGGGGACATGCCAACCTACAGGGTCCCTCAGATCATCTGAACAACGGTGGTCAAGAACACGGTCACCTGGACCAGTGACTCTCATGCTTTCGTACAGGCAACCTCCTGGGATCTCCTTCCAGTGTAGATTCTGATTCAGGTCTGTGGCTCGCCCCAGAGTCTGCACTGTAACAAGCTCCCAGGTGCTGTAGATACTGCTGGTTCCAGGACTACACTTTGAGCCAGCACCCTGGTTCCTGAGGCCCTGGATTCTTCATGAGATTAGCAGGACGTGGGCACGGACCTGGGTCCCTCGCACTGGCCAGGGGCTGGCAGAACCCCCCACTGAGCCACTTTCCCACCTCACTAACCCCTAGTGCCGGGGCCCACAGTGGAACCACACACACAAGTCTTTCATCTGAGTCAGCTCCTCCTGACTCCAGCTGCCACCTCCTCCCACTGGGACACGGGGCTCTGATGAGCCGGCCCTGCCATCAGCCTTCCTGGCCCTCCAGGCTCTGGTCCTCCTGGCTCTGGTCCTCCAGGCTCTGGCCCAGCCCTTGGCCCATCTCAGGAGCTTGCGGCTGTTTCCTGGGTTCACCTCTGTTATCAGGCTTCCTGTCAGAGATCCTGTTCATAAAGCCTGAGGCCGGCTGCTTCCTCCCACACCTTGTGGGATTTTGGGGGACCCACTGAAAGCAGAAA
>NW_005369902.1:1804-18018 GCF_000412655.1 Myotis brandtii
TCCCGCTGTCTCCCCCCGGTATCCACCGCCCCCCATCCTCAGATGTTAGAATTTGGGCAGCTGGAGCCCCAGGTGCTGCCCAGACAGAGGGAGCTATGCCCAGCCAGCGGCCTTCTCCACTCCAGGATGGCTGCAGACAGAAGCAGGGCAGACAAGGGCCTGGTTTCTCCAGAGAAGCCCAGATCCAGGAAGGGCTGGGAGGGCAGGGCCTGCGGCAGGGACAGGGAAGGCAGAGGTGAAGAGCAGATGCAGACAGCAACAACCTCCAGCCCGAGGTCCTGGGGCCAGGAATCCTGCCTGTGTCTGCACCAGGGTCAGCTTCAGTTCTGCTCAGTGAGAGAACAGCCTCAGCGAGGTTAAGCACCTTGGCCCAAGCCTGTCCCGGTAGCAAGTGATCAAATACAAAATGGTACCCCGTTCTGTCTGGTTGTATCAGCATATCCCATCCACCCAAGTGCAGGGTAAAAGTCAGGCTGCCCTGCAAAGGCTCCCTGGAGCTCCTCCATCCTAAAATGAGTGTGGCAGGTGGCAGGGGCCCACCATGCACCGTGATGGGCCACAGGAAGCTGGGTAGGGAGACACCCTTGGCCTTGCTCCCACTGCTCACGTGGCCAAAGAAGGGCCAGGCCCTGCTCCTTTTCCTGCCCAAGGCCCCTCCCACCCAGCAGACTGGTCTTCTTGCCCTGACTGGTCTCCCCTTCTACTGACTGTGCAAACCACATCCCTCATTCATTGACCCAGTCCCTACTGCACTCCAGGCACTGTGCAAAGTGCTGGGGATACACAGAGGGACAAGTCAGAATTCCAAGATCATGGGTTTGGGCAAGGACAGGTGGAGTGACGGAGACAGACATGTAAATACAGTTACAACAGGACATGGTGCCTGGCGTGCAGAGTTGTGAAATGTCCATCAGGTCAGGGAGGGGCTGGGGCATCCAGCAACCTGCCAGGCAGGGAAGATGCCCCCGAGGAGCTACATTGAAGCAGGGCATTGAAGGGCAGTTAGGGGCTGGCTGGGTGAGGTGGCAAAGGATACTTTGGGCACGAGGACAGCAGATGCAAAAGCATGGTGGCTGGAAGGAGCCTGGAGTGAGCGGTGGAGGCTGATGGAGGGTCTTAGTAGGTGAGGTGGGAACTGGGAGGTGGGCTGGGCAAGACTGGGGAGGATTCTGCTCCTCCAACTGGGGAGTTTGAGTTTATTGAGCCCAGGGCCTTTAGCATTTTTAAGGAGGGAGTGGATGCCATTACATTTGCTTTTGGAAAGGTCACTGTGGCAGTGAGGTGGTGTGCGGGGGTGAGGGGTGAGCAGTCAGGTGGCCTAGTCCAAGGCAGTGGCTTCAGGAAGGAGAGGCGTTGGTGCCCTGGAGGGACATTAGGGAGGGAGGGAAGAATGGAAGATGCCTCCCAGGTCCGGGGCCTGGGTGCCTGCAGGATGGAGATAGGGAACCTTGGATGGGCATTCGGGGGCCTGTAGGCCCTGCCACCTCCTCGCTGAAATAGCTTCTCTCTCAGACCCCTGTCCTTCCTGCTGACTAGTCAGCCTCCCAGGTTCTCCATGTTTAACTCACTTTTGCTTACTGCTCCTTGGGCTCAGGTAGGTCACAGGTGTTCTGCAAGTATTTCACCATAGGGACATCACCAATACCCTGTTAAAACAAAAGGTGCCATGGGGTGAAAAGTATCGCTAATGATTCAAGGAAGATTGGAAAGGCAGGGGCCCGGACAAGAGGGAGGAAGCCAGCCGGGCAGGGACAGACAGAGTAGGCAAGAGGGAGAAAATAACAGAGATGAGGACCAAAGAGAGAGGAGCTCATATTTGCTCCGGGCCCGCTGTGTGCCTTTCCCATCTCAGGAGCACATTCAAATACCGAAAATGGAAATAACATCTCCAATCCAGGCGCCTGGGGCCCTGTGGGAATGTGGGCCGGGCATACCCCAATCTTCCCAGTTTTCACAAGAAGCCAGACATTCAGGTTTCCATGTGACATCACCTGACCTGAAAAATTTTTGGTAAAATACACATAAAATTTACCACCTTCACCATTTTCACGAGGACAGTGGAGGGGCATTCAGTGCCTTCACACTGTTGTGCAGCCATCACCAGCATCAGCTCCACACTGCAAACCTGCTCCTGACCTTGTAGATGTTGGCAACACATTCAAAACTTGGAAAACACAGAGAGGGTCCAGTAGACCCTGGTGTGGGCCCATGGGGGCCATTTCGTGACCTCTGACACGTATCGCCTCATTGAGCCCACACATACCTCCTGGGGAGGCTGTGGCTATGCCCCTTGCACAGATGAGGAAACTGACGCTGGGAGAGGCAGACTCACTGTGTGAGATCCCACAGCTGATGACAATGCAGAGCTGGGATCTGAGCTGGATTCAGTGTGACTCCCAAGCTGGGTTCTTTGGGGAACCACATGGCCTCCTAACCAGGGTGGGAGTAGAGAGGGACAGGCAAGAGTGGTAGGAGGAGGGAGCCAGAGGAATGTCCACAGAGTCACCTGGGGGAGAGATTGGCTTGTACATTTGGGCACATCTAATAGAGCCAAGTCAACTCATGAGTGCCATTTATGCTTTTCTTGTGTTATTCCTTGATGAATATATTTCTGTAAAATGCATATTATTTTAATCACACTGTGTGTGTGTGTGTGTGTGTGTGTGTGTGTGTGTGTGTGTGTTTCATAAGGAATAGAGCCCTGAGTTATATAGACTTGGAGACTGTTGGATACAGCAGCCTGGACTTAAACCCTCCACAAGGGTGTGCCAGCTTGGCCATGCTGCTTCTCTGAAATGGGGACAAGGGTAGCGCACGTGCCCCCCTGTAACCTGTGGTGGAGGGAGGGAGCACAGGCCTCAGCTGAGCCCCACACAGGAGGCATCTCCCGGGGGCGATGGCTGGGATGCGATGCTGCACGTGATGCCAGCTCATTAGCGGAGGCCTGGCCACAGCCTGTCTTACAGTCTCTGTATTTTGCTCTGGAGCCTCCATCTTCATGAGATTTTGACTAATAATGATTTGGCACCTGCTCTATTCCCTACAAAGTGCTGGGGATACAGAAAGGGACAAGTCACTATTCCAAGCTTATGGTTTGGGGGAAATAGCGGGTGGAGTGACGGAGGCAGACATGTAAGTACAGTTACAACAGGACATGGTGCCTGGCGTGCACAGAGCTGTAAAAAGTGCATCTGGTCAGGGAGGGGCTGGGGCATCCAGCAACCTGCCAGGCAGGGAAGATGCCCCTGAGGAGCCACATTGAAGCAGGGTATTGAAGGGCAGTTAGGGGCTGGCTGGGTGAGGTGGCAAAGGATACTTTGGGCACCAGGACAGCAGATGCAAAAGTGTGGTGGCCGGAAAGCACCTGGAGTGAGAGTGGAGGCTGATGGAGGGTCTTCGTGGGTGAGGTGGGAGGCCGGGAGGTGGGCTGGGCAAGACTGGGGAGGATTCTGCACATCCAGCTGGGGAGTTGGAGCTTTATTTGAGCCTGGGGCCTTTAAGCGATTTAAGCATGAAGAGGATGAGATAAGATTTGCTTATGGGAAGGTCACTGTGGCAGTGGGTGGGTGTGAGGGGAGAGAGGGCTGAGAGGTCAGGTTGCCTGGACGAAGGCAGTGGCTTCAGGAAGGAGAGGCGTTGGTGCCCTGGGGGGGACATTAAGGAGGGGAGAGCCAAGGACGCCTCCCAGGTCCCAGGCCTGGGTGCCCGGTGGATGGAGATAGGGAACCGTGGGTGGACATGATGGGGCTTAGACGCCCTGGCTGCCTGCTGGCTGGAAGTAGCCTCTCTCAGACCCCTGTCCTTCCTGCTGACTGCTCAGCCTCCCAGGTGTCCATGTTCAACTCACTTTTGGTTTCCACTCTTTGGACTCAGGTGAGTCACAGGGACTGGGGTAGGACTGCATCTCAGAGATCATCCTCTGGAGACAGACTGCACGGGTGTCCTGTAAAAACAAAAGGTGACACGGAGTGAAGAGAAGCTTTAATGAGCCAAGGAAGAGTGGAAAGGCAGGGGCCCCGACAAGCGGGAGGAAGCCAGGCAGGCATGGACAGAGTAGGTGAGAGGGAGAGAGTAAGAGATGGGACCAAAGAGAGAGGAGCTCATATTTGCTGTGGGCCTACTGTGTGCCTTTCCCATCTCAGGAGCACACTCAAATACCGAAGTGGAAATTACATCTCTAATCCAGGTGCCTGGGGCCCTGTGGGAATGTGGGCCAGGCATACCCCAATCTTCCCAGTTTTCACAAAAAGCCAGACATTCAGGTTTCCATGTGATAGCGCCTGACCTGGAAAATTTTTGGTAAAATACACATAAAATTTACCACCTTCACCATTTTAGAGGGCACAGCCGAGGGCTCATTCAGTGCCTTCACACTGTTGTGCAGCCATCACCAGCATCAGCTCCACAATGCAAACCTGCTCCTGACCTTGTAGATGTTGGCAACACATTCAAAACTTGGAAAACACAGAGAGGGTCCAGTAGACCCTGGTGTGGGCCCATGGGGGCCATTTCGTGACCTCTGACACGTATCGCCTCATTGAGCCCACACATACCTCCTGGGGAGGCTGTAACTATGCACCTTGCACAGATGAGGAAATTGAGGCTGGGAGTGAGATCCCACAGCTGATGACAATGGCAGAGCTGGGATCTGAGCTGGATTCAGTGTGATTCCCAAGCTGGTTCTTTCTGGAACCACATGGCCTCCTAACCAGAGTGGGAGTAGAGAGGGACAGGCAAGAGGGAAAGGAGTCAGGCTGAGGCAGGTGCTCTGCACAGAAACGGTGACATAGGAAGGATGGGACAGGGATAGCCAGAGGTATGTCCTATCTCCAGAGTCACCTGGGTGAGAGATTGGCTGGAGCCTTTGCTCCACCGTAAGGGCCTAGGCAGAGTAGATTAGCCCCTGCACCCAGCCCCTGGGACAGGTGCCATTTGGATAATCTGACCTGGAAGCTGATGTGTGTCAGCCCCACGGCGCCGGTGACAGAGATGTTGTCCACGCGGTGGAAGGGCACGCGGTGTATGTACTGATAAAAGGCAGCTCCATTCACCACCACCTGTCAACAGGAGCGCATAGTCCAGGAGAGGGGACCCAGACCAAGGCAGGGAGAACACCTGAGCCCTAGGACACCTGCTTCTAGAAATTAAGGCCTGTTTTGTTTTCACCTCCATCCCCTGTAGGTGGGGCCCAGCCTTCAGAGCTGCTCCAGGTACAGGAACACACATGTGCTCCAAAGTGCAGCCAAACCCAGCCACCACTTGGCTCTAGTTATGGCTTCTGAGTTCTTGCTTGTTTATTGCTCTAGGTTTGTCTTTCTCAGCTCACCTGGGATGCCATTTCAATATGCGCATTTAAATGCCCATAAAGTGCTCATGGGAGCAGAGGAGAGGCCACCTCAGGGTGCACACTGAGGCCTGGGAGCATCCCGTTCACACAGAGAAGCACAGACACAGCCATCCCTCTCCCCGGGCCCAGCAGCCCTGCTCTGCCTGCAAGAGCAATGACTACATCATGCAGCCCTGAGCCACCCCTGGGCCTGCAGAAGGGCTGCCACAGCATCACCGAAAACAAATGCTGTCAAGGACCTGGAGTGGACAGGCTGCAGCAGAGGATGGAAGTCACCTGTAACCCGAGGCCAAGAAGCCCGGGGTGGGTGGGGAGGGCAAGTTATCTAGTTCTTATTTCCTAGTAACAGAAGCAACAGGTGCCCCTGTAGATGCAGGTAAAGAGTGTGAAGTCCTGTTTTCTGTATAATGGCATTGCTTGGGTAATTATTTAAAGGCTTTCTCCACGCCTGATAGTGATAAGGGCAGTAATAGAATGCTGGGACCACCTAGAATTGTAAGACAGATTATGCATGCTCTGTTAGCTGTGATTGTTTTATTCTGATTAAAGAAGGCACATTCTAACCTGGCTGGCAGTTGCCTTTGGGACCTGGGGACTCACCTGGAGATGCAGCCCATCCTCCCCATGTGGAGCTGCCTATTACCATGGAAAGATGAACCACTTTGTTGCAGAAACCAGAGCTACCAGCTCTTTGAAGGCCCAGCCCTTGCGTATCACTAGCCCTTTGAAGATCCCCAGCCCTTTTGCACACCTGCAGGCCTTTGCACATCTCCAGCCTGCTTACCTGTTAACTGCCCATTTGGCATCCCCTTCGGCTATTTCCCCATCAATCCTTTGTCCTTTTACCCAATATAAGCCGCGGGCTTCTGGTGGGAAGCAGAGCAGATTTTTGTGCATGACCTGCGGCTCTCCCCACACTGCTGGTGGTATTGGAATAAACGCTCATTATGATTCAACCCTGTCTCTGCTGAATTGGCTGAAGTAGTGACAGGCAGCTTGGACACTTTGGTTGTCTGGTTACAATAGAGCAGGGGGACAGGCAGTGGGAGGGAGAGAGGGAAGGAGGGAGGGAGGGAGGAAAGGAGGGAGAGAGAGAGGGAGGGATGGAGGGAGGGAGGGAGGGAGGAAAATCCTGCTCACCTGGAACCCGGCGCTCTCCACCAGGATGCGGATCTCAAAGGGCTTCCCCATGTGGAAGGGATTCATCCTCATCCTCTCCTCCGTTCCCCACCACCCTTTCTGCTTGGTGTTACAGACCACATACCCGCCGTTCTCAAACCGAGGGTTGAAGTGGAAGGCAATCTCAGAGTCACTGGAGCCAGTTTTAAAGTCCACAGCAAACCTAGGTGGACAGAAATCAGACAGCGTTCTGGTTTATTCCCAATGGTAGGAGCAGGAGGGCCTGGGGCCTCTGACTTCCGTGTGTGTCTGGCAACTTGCATACAACCTGTGGCAGGTGGCACACATCCCACTGTGCTGCCTTCCTTTGTGTTTACCTAATCTGCACTTAGTGTGTTTTGTGTAATTACTGCATTTTGCCCTTTCCAGTGTGACTTTCCAGAAATAAGCAGGAACTGGGTAAAGAACAATGTGGACTCGAGCCTCAGGAAGCCTGGGTCTTGGAAACTGATTGCACATTTTTATGAAGATGCAAATCCAGGAACATGCCCAGAAGCAAGAGCCTCTCATGCCCGGTGGGCACTGGTTAGAGGCCAGCCCATGGCTGCTCAGTTGGGAAGGAAGAGAACAAATGGAGAGAAGATGTGACATTGATGGGGTTTACCTACAAAGACGGTGTCTAGCAGGGGAGTCATGGAATGAATATTGGCTCTCCAGGCAGGAGAACTTCCGGGATGTGTGTCTGTCCCTCATCGGAGGTTGTTGCATTGAGTTGATAGAGTAATTTGAGTTAACCAGCTCCTTAACGAGCTCAGTCTCAGAACGAATTAAACTCGAAAGTCAAGGCCCCACTGTATTGTAAATCAGCGAGCTGATGTGAGACGCCTTAATAAGCCAAATTTTGTAGTCCTTTATTACACCTGTGGGGCAGTGGTTCTCAACCTTCTGGCCCTTTAATACAGTTCCTCATGTTGTGGTGACCCCCAACCATAAAATTATTTTCGTTGCTACTTCATAACTGTAATTTTGCTACTGTTATGAATCATAATGTAAATATCTGATATGCAGGATGTATTTTCATTGTTACAAATTGAACATAATTAAAGCATAGTGATTAATCACAAAAACAATATGTAATTATATATGTATTTTCCGATGGTCTTAGGCGACCCCTGTGAAAGGGTCCTTTGTCTTCCAAATTTGGAATTGAAGCACAGGAACCTACATCTTGGGTAAAAACTGCTGTTTAAAATTGTAACTCTGCTATTCTGGCTTCTGTAAACATTTGTTTGCTTAAATAATAGGGAAAGTAAAACTACTCCCCACTCCAGAGAGGCCATAAACTATGCCCCAGACAGAGCTGTCAGTGCTGGCACCAGGCCAGGCCTTGAGATATGGTCTCACGGCCTGTCCCAGCACACAGGACTTTTTCTCAGAAGGTCCAGAAGTCTCATTCCAAATTTGGAAAACAAAGAGCTGAAAACATAAATAGGAAAGACTTCCATCATATTGGGCCCCAAAATTTGAGAAGCAAGAGTTCCTTGGGGCCCGCTAGAGCTAGTGAACATGAACAGGACTCCAGATAAATTTGGCTTATTAAGGCGTCTTCTGATTTACACTATGACAGAATGAGACTTCCGGGCCTTCTGAGGCCGTGCTCAGAAAGCCCCCACGTAAGTGGATATTCATTCCTGTCTCTCTCCTCAGACAGAAGCTTTCACCTTCAAAACTTCCTTTGGGTTCTAAGGCGAGGAATTAAAACAAAAGAACTGTCCAGCCCAGGCAGTGTACTCCATGGTTGAGTATCAGTCTATGAACCAGGAGGTCATGTTTCATTCCTGGTCAGGATACAAGCCAGGTTGCAGGCTCAGTTCCCAGTAGGAGGCCATTCAATCAAGGATTCTCTCACATCGTTGATGTTTTTATCTCCATCTCCCTCTCCCTTCAGCTCTAAAATCAATATAAATATACTTAAAAAAAAAAACAGAAGAAGCTTAGCCTCTTTGGCTCAGTGGATAGAGCATCCAACCGTTGATGAAAGGGTCCCGGGTCTGATTCCTGTCAAGGGCACGTGCCTCCGTTATAGACTTGATCCCTGGACCTGGTTGGGGAATGTGAGGGAGGCAACCAATCGATGTGTCTCTCTCACATAGATGTTTCTCTTTCTCTGTCTCTCCCCCTTCTTCCTTCCATCTCTAAAAATCAATGTGAAAAAAAAACATCCTTGAGCAAGGATTAACCAAAAAAATTTTAAAAAGAAAAGAAAAGAAAAAGAAACTTCCAAGGAGCCGTGCTCAGAAAGCCCCCACGTAAGTGGATATTCATTCCTGTCTCTCTCCTCAGACAGAAGCTTTCACCTTCAAAACTTCCTTTGGGTTCTAAGGGCCCCCGCTGGTACCGTTTGTCATTTGGGAATGACTCAGAGCCATGCTACTGTGGCCTCACTGAACCCAGGAAAGGGGGTGACTCCCTTCCTTTGGGGATGACGAATGAGGCCGTGCTCAGAAAGCCCCACATAAGTGGATATTCATTCCTGTCTCTCTCCTCAGAAGGAAGCTTTCACCTTCAAAACTTCCTTTGGGTTCTAAGGTGAGGAATTAAAACAAAAGAACTGTCCAGCCCAGGCTGTGTGCTCAGTGGTTGAGCATCAGTCTATGAACCAGGATTCCTGGTCAGGATACAAGCCAGGTTGCAGGCTCAGTTCCCAGTAGGAGGCCATCCAATCAATGATTCTCTCACATCGTTGATGTTTTTATCTCCATCTCCCTCTCCCTTCAGCTCTAAAATCAATAAAAATATACTTTTTAAAAAAAGAGGCTTAGCCTCTTTGGCTCAGTGGATAGAGCATCCAACCGCTGATGAACATCCTTGGCAAGGATTAACCAAAAAAATTTTAAAAAGAAAAGAAAAGAAAAAGAAACTTCCAAGGAGCCAGGCTCACAAAAGGGCCACAATAAACGTTTGTTCTGCCCTTTCCCAGACACATGGCCAAAAACCAGCCCCAATCCGAGGTTCTCACCGAGGAGTCACTGTCTCCTCCAGCCTTCCCCGACCTCAGCATGAACATGGTTCACTGAAAAAAAAAACAAAAACATCCTTGAGCAAGGATTAACCAAAAAAAATTTAAAAAGAAAAGAAAAGAAAAAGAAACTTCCAAGGAGCCAGGCTCACAAAAGGGCCACAATAAACGTTTGTTCTGCCTTTTCCCAGACACATGGCCCAAAACCAGCCCCAATCCCAGGTTCTCACCGAGGAGTCACTGTCTACTCCAGCCTTCCCCGACCTCAGCATGAACATGGTTCACAGCCTGCTTCTTGGGGTCACTCTGGTGTCCCCAGCTAATGCACAGCACTCAGGGAAGGCCCCTGCTTTCATGTTTTCTGTTTCCCCCACAGGGCCAGGCACTGTACCAAGCCCAGAGGTGGCCCTAATAGACATTCTGTTCAATTCCTGCAGAGCCCATTTGGTGCCCCTGTGGAGGAGGCCGAGCTCTGGGTGCCTCCTCAATACCAGCTCCCTCTGTGGGCCCTCAGCCAGCAAGGAAGTGCCCTGGCCCAGAGCCCAGCCAGCCCTCCCTCTGGGGACATGAAAAGGAAAGGAGGCTCCCAGAAAACCACAAAACCGAGTCCAGATTCCTCTGTACACAGAGACTATCGTTTCTGAAATATCTCTGGATGTAACTTTCCCTTTGTGGTCATCCAGCTCCATTTCTCTGGTCCCTTGCAAACTCCTGCTCCAGGGATGAGAGTGTGCAAAAGCGCCCATGGGAACAAGTGGGCACAGTAGGTTAGCAGGTAGGCAGCGGGAGAAGGAGAGAGAAGGGGGTGGAGGTTCAGAGGTGAGGGTTCAGCTTCCCTGCCTCACTCTCCTCGGTGTCTCCTGGAGGCACTCAGGGCTCAGGGAGATGTCACAGGGTGCGTGTGCCTATGCCCACCTGGCAGGGAAGGCGATGGTGGAGAAAGTCCACTAGAATCTACAAGCCGAGATGAGGTAGGGCAGGTCCTGGGATGGTGTGAAGGGATCCAGAAGGTCCCCAGGCCCTGTGCAAGGTGATGAAAGGACCACTGGGGACAAAAGACATCTGGGATTGAGACAGAGGCTTCCAAGAAAAGGCTATGTGTGCAGAAGGGCTTCTGTGGGCACCGTGGACCTCAGCAGGCAGCCACCAGGTGGGAGGGCCCCACCCAAATCAGGCAAGAGCCCCTCACCTCCACACCACCTGGACCTCAGCAAGGGCAGCCAGGGCTGCGCGAGCCTTGGAGGGCGCTCGGCCTCTGAGAAGATGTGAAAGTTTTCCCTGTGCCCCAAAGTCCCCTCTTGGGTGGGAGACAGTGCTGAGATGTTTGTATTTTGAATTGCCTTAGTATTTTCTAGGAATGAACTTGAAACAGAAACAGATCAAATTACATCTGATGCCAAGTTTAAATATTTCCACATCAGCCAAATAGGGGCCACGGAGTAAAGGAAGGCCGTTCTGGGAAGTAAAGGAGGCGTTATTTTTGCATCTCTGGGTCTTTGCGTGCAAAGTTCAATCCTAGACCATAATGATCTGCCCCTGGGCTGGCCCAAGACTGTGAGTTCCTGCTCTCCCTGTGTCTATGGGGAATCTATGTTAATGGTGTGCAGATGCTATTGGCAGAGGGCAGGGGTACTATGCAGTGTTGGCAGGGACCGGGCCCTACTCATTCAGTGTCCCCTGAGCCAGGCACAGGCAGCTTGGACAGTGTTGGGTGAGCCCCTGAGCTGACAGGCGCCATGGTTTGCTAAGGGGCAAGGCTGGGGGAAATAGCAGTTTCAGGTACCTGGTTCCATTGGAGTTAAGAACAGTTCCTTTGATAGTGATCACATATCCATACTGGAGACCCCCTTCAATGGCAAGTGACTGTAGAGAGAAGATGGCAGTCAGTTAGGGCCCTGCTCCTGTCCGTTCCCTCTGGCACTTGCCAGTGGCCGGCCTGGTGTGTCAGGCACCATGCCAGGGGCCAGATTCAGTTTGAATTGCAAATATGGAGTCCTAGTCTCATGGATCTTCCCACCTGTGAGGAAGCAGACGGACCTGAATCTGGGGAGTCACACATTCATTCTGAGACTGATAAGGAGACCGCCGGGCTCTGATACTGTAACCCAGAGCTGACCTCTCTTAGGAGGAAGTAGCAGGTTTCAAGAGGAGGAAGTAGCACAAACATGACCCTGAGAGGGGAAGGAACCAGGGTAGTGAGAGGGGCTCCTGGCAAAGGCCCCAGGGCCCTGGTTGCAGACTTCTGCTCCCTGAGAAGGCCAAGAAGGCATCCTCCTGCCCACCCCGCCATAGAACAGTGTGACCATGACCTTTGCCCTCCCAGCCACCTCAGGTAGCCCCTGGATGCTCTGTATCCTCTCCTGCTCCTGCTCCCCAGTCCCTCCCCAGGCCCTGGCAACCTCCGAGGCCCTAGTGAGGTGTCTGCACTCCTCCTCGGCCCCATAGAGCCCGTTTTGTCAAATGCCCTTCCCGGGCCACTTGAAAGGACAATGGTTATGGTGAGGCTTGCATGGTTTTAGAGCCAGGCATCATCCAGGTTTGGAGCCTAATTCTGCTGCTCATTTCCCGGGTGACCTCAGGGAGCTTATGTCACCTCTTTTGCCTCAGTTTCCTCATCTGTAACATAGAGATACATCTTACTTTCTGCGCAAGATCAATGAGTTAGTGAGAAAAGTTTGAGGAAGAGACTGGCACATAGTAGGTGTCTCTACCACCCCCTTCCCTCTTAGTCTCCCTCAGCAAAATTTCACATTGGTTTCTTGACCTTTTAAAGCTAACCTCAGGATGCCTTTTATCTGATGTGATCTTAATCTGCATTACTTAGCAGTTAACTACCAGCTCCTAGTCAATCTTCAGATTTTTCAAGTAGTTAATGTCTTCTCCAACTTCTCCTTTAAGCCAGCTCCCTACAGAACTGAAATGCTTATAGGAGCCAGGCAGGTGATGTGTAGGAGGGAGATTGTCAGGTAGGGGCAATAGGGAGTGGCAGAGACCATGACAAAATAGACACCATCTCTCTCATCTAAAGGGACAACATCCTCTCACCTCTAACCTGGACGAATTAATTAATTTAGATGGATTAACCCCTCTGTGGGTCAGAGCTTGCTCTCAGCTCCTGGCCAGGCCTGGAGGCTGAGGACTCTTTCCTCCTCTTCCTCTCTGGAGGCTCAGACAGCACAGCCAGGCCCCAGGCCACAGGATGCACAGCCTCCTTCTGGAGGCCCAGTGTCCCCAGCGGGCACCCAGCCACAGCTGGCACAGGGGCCTCACTGCAGGGCCAGTGGGAGCCTTCCAGGCAAAGAGGCTGCTGCCCCAAGGGTTCTGAGGTGCTTCTGGCAGGGCCCATCCTGGCTGTTCCTAGTTGTCCTGGCAACAGCCCTGGCCATTATCAGGGCCACCCCTACAGATGAGGAGACTGAGCACAGAAGGTCTGGTAACTTGCCCAAAGCCACCCAGCTGGTCAGTAATAGGGTGGGGTTGGGTCCCAGCACCCATGCTGTGAAGCCCCACACAGGCTGCTTCTCAGGATGAAGCACAGACCTCCTGGCTCCTGGCTCCCTGAGGGCTTCCCCCACCAAACAGGGAGTCCTGTCCTGCGTGTGGTCCCAGCTTCCACCCTGACCTCTGAGGAGGCGGGGCCAGATGAGGCTGGTTGGGCTTGGCAAGGAATGGGGCTGAGGCCCTCAGGGCAGACCCTCATGGTGTTCAGCTGGTCCTCAGAACAGCCAGGCCCGGGGCTCTTCCTGGCACACACTGGAGGAAGAGGGAGGTAAATTCAATTGGACTACACCCATTGTCTTTTTTGTCTGGACTCCAAGGCCCTGTTTTAAGTGCCGATGGAAGTATCACAGGGAAAAGGAGAGCGGAGGGTCTGCGGTTCTGCAGTCTGCCCTTCGGGAGTTGAATTCTGATGATAATGTGGCTAGTTTTTTATGATGATACAAATAGCTCAGCCTATTCCTGGGACCAGAGAATGGTCAGCATTCCTAAGGCAAACTCCCGGAGGCAGGTCAGTGTTCAGGTACAGCAACTAAGTCAAAGTGTGTGCTGGCCTTGATCTGTTTTAAAAAATAAAAATAAAATATGTGTATATATATTTGACCAAAAGATTATATATTAGTATGAAAAATATTAAATTATTAACATATTCTCAAGTGACAACAAAAGGTAGTAACCACAAACACAGGCTAATAAAACTTCAGTTTTCATGATTAAGAAGATGGGTTTTTTAGTAATCAGGTACCTGACCAATATAACATAACATATAACTGTTGGAACAATGTATGAGACCTTTATTTCCTAGGCACACGTAGGAAAAACTTTTCTCCATTGAACAGACTTGACAAAAGCCAAATAAATTCTCTATCAGTTTACTCTAGATTTATTTATTTAATTAAATTTTATTATTTAGTGTATTTTTTTCTATAAATTTTTCAGTTTATATAGACCCTCTGCAATTCTTTTAGTTTTTTATAAATTTATATAGAAATAGTTAATTTTAGAATCATGTATTTTTAATTTTTAAAAATTACATAATTTTTAAACTTTCATTGAACTTACCTTTCAGAAACCTTGACCGTTTTAGTGACAAGTAAGTAATTACCATGTCTCAGATTGGCAAATATATTTTATAGTTTCTAGAAACAGGTATTTTATTGGTAAACATACTCAAATTTTAAAGAGATATTTTAAAAATAAAATATAAGATATATTTGTTAACAGATTTAAATCCATTTTTTTTAGCTTTCCTGCAATAAGAAGCCAAAAGTAGGCAAATTCAGATTAATTAATAATTAATATACAAAAATGTATACACACACTTTGAATAATTTTAAAGGCAGTGTTTAATAAAATACATTTTATTTCCAAAACTGTTCTGTCAGCTATTATAGTGCATATACATTTTTTTGGGAGATGGTATATTTCAGTAATTCATTATCCTAAAATATCTAAATATTTAATAATTTTTACTGTTTAACCCAGTAAAACTCTAAAGTTCCAAGTTATTAAAGACCTTGGGAAATTATGTTTAGATATAGGAAGTTTCAGAAAAACCCTTCATTTTAGTTGTGTTTATTTATTATGTCTTAATAATTTTATAAGATGTTAAAGTCCATTATTATCCAAGCCATTTTTCTGGCAAATTTTGTAACAGGGATAATGCCTTGACAATTTTTAGGAGCCTGGAGAAGTGGCAGGGGGAGAAGGCAGATATCAGGCCCTGTGGCTGGTTCCAGGACTGCAGCAACTCCCGGCCTCCAGTGGCTTTAGTGTAAAAAAATATATATATATAGTTATTAGAGGACCGATGCACGAAATCATGCACTGGAGGTGAGGGGTCTCTCAGCCCAGCCTGCACCCTCTCGCAGTTTGGGATCCCTTGGGGACGGTCTGACTGCCAGCTTGTCGCTAGATGGCCTTCTGCTGCTGCACAGCCTGCTGCTTGAGCTTCAGCAACTACTGCACGTGCACAGGCTGAGCCACCACAGTCTGGCCTGCAAACACCATCGAGTGGGTGAGTCAAGCACGGAGGCAGGCTCACCCTGAGTTCCCTGCGCTTCCCTGAGTCACTGAGTTGTTCAGACCGACTGCCTTCTACAGAGAACGGCACCAGGATCGGGCCTAACCTGGCAGTCGGACATCCCTCTTGCAGTCCGGGGCCCCTCAAGGGATCTCTGACTGCCTAAACTGGCAGTCGGACATCTTCCGAGGGATGTAGCAGTGCGCCAAGCAGCAGGCAGCCAGGGAGGAGCCCGAATCGGGGCTAGGGGCCGTGCCGCTTACACTCATCCCGGCCTGCTGCACCTGCTGCCGCCGCTGGATAGCGCTGCCACCGAGTTGGGAGAGGCTCCCGCCATGGCAGCTGCACTTGCCAGCCGTGAGCCTGGCTTCTGGCTGAGCGGTGCTCCCCTTGTGGGAGCGCACTGACCACCAGGGGGCAGCTCCTGTGTTGAGTGTCTGCCCCCTGGTGGTCAGTGCACACCATAGCAACCAGTCGTTTCTGGTCATTCACTGTAACAGTCGCTTAGGCTTTTATATATATAGACTAGACTAGAGACCCGGTGCACGAATTCGTGCACCAGTGGGGTTCCTTGGCCTGACCTGCAGGATTGGGCTGAAACTGGCTCTTAGACATTCCCCGAGGGGTCCAGGATTGTGAGAAGGTGCAGGCTAGGCTAAGGGACCCCACCAGTGCATGATCAGGGCCGGGGAGGAACGCAGGAGGTTGGCCAGCCAGGGAGGAACTGTGGAAGGGCTCCAGGGCATGTCCGGCCCATCTCAATCAGTCCCAATTGGCCAGACCCCAGCAGCAAGCTAACCTACCAGTAGGAGCTTCTGCCCCCTAGTGGTCAGTGCACATCATAGTGAGCAGTTGAGCAGCCTTACCATATTATTAGCATACTAGAGGCCCGGTGCACAAAAATTTGTGCACTCAGGGGGAAGGGAGGGTCCCTCAGCCCGGCCTGTGCCCTCTCCCAGTCTGGGTCCCCTCGGGAGATAACGCCCTGCTGGCTTAGGCCTGCTCCCGGGTGGCAGAGGGCAGGCCCAATCCCTAGGTGCAGCCCCTGGTCGGGTTCAGAGCAGGGCTGTTTGGAGAGTTGGGGCGCCGCCCCCTGTCATGCACAGAGCAGGGCGGATCGGGAGGTTGCGATGCCACCGCCAGTCACCCTCTGGGTAGGGCCGATTGGGGGGTTGGGGCACCGTCCCCTGTCACACTCAAGGCAGGGT
>NW_005369902.1:18893-21043 GCF_000412655.1 Myotis brandtii
TCCTCCGTCACTGAAGGAAGCAAGCCTCATGTTAGTTTCAAGCTGCCTGGCTGCCGGCCGCCATCTTGGCTGTCAGTTAATTTGCATATCTCCCTGATTAGCCAATGGGAAGGGTAGCGGTCGTACGCCAATTACCATGTTTCTCTTTTATTAGTGTAGATTATGCTTTGATTGTTTGAACGGCTGACTGGTCAACCAGACACTTAGCATATTAGGCTTTTATTATATAGGACTAGAGGCCCAGTGCACGAATTCATGCATGGGTGAGGGCTGGCCAGCCCTGCTCCCGATTGGGGTGGGAGGGGCCGATCGGGGGCGAGGCGGGGCTGGCTGGGGAAGGGGCCTCAGCAATTGGCAGGCCAGCCCTGCCCCTTGGTTGAACTCCTGGTCAAAGGACAATTTGCATATTAGCCTTTTATTATATAGGATATATATCTACATATGATGGGAGTGGCCCCTGCTGCAGCTTTGGCAGCCTGCTTGAGGGTACTTCTGTAGCTCCAACCCTCTAGAGCAGGGGTCCTCAAACTTTTTAAACAGGGGGCCAGTTCACTGTCCGACCATTGGAGGGCCGGACTATAGTTTAAAAAAAAAAACTATGAACAAATTCCTATGCACACTGCACATATCTTATTTTGAAGTAAAAAAAACAAAATGGGAACAAATACAATATTTGTATTTGCATGTGGCCCGCGGGCCATAGTTTGAGGACCCCTGCTCTAGAGTCTAGGAGAAAGACTTGGGCATTTAAAAGATTTATTCCCTATATTTTTCTTTCTGAGTAGAATCCTTATGATGTAACAACATGAAAGCCTATATATCAAAAGAGATCTTATCCCATTTCAAAACAGAAACAAAAATAATCACTAAAGTAAAACAATGGAGGGACGGGGACTTTAGCCTTAGAATCTTATTTCATACCAACTGGCGCAGCAAATGACCTTTTTAAGGCCTGAGTGGCACGAAGCCCCAACATCAGAGACAGAGGATTCAATAGCGAACAGCCAGGTGACTCCCCAAAAGAAGAGAAACTAAGCAAAGAATATCTATAATCAAAGTTACATTATAGACAGACAGGAACTTGCAGAGAGTTCTCAAACAGAAAAGACGGACCGATTTTCTTACACTAGCCAAGCGTCTTGGGCAGCGGATGCCTTGAGAGGGAGGGCAGGGAGATAAAGAACTCTGGCAGCTGCTGGGAAGCTCCTGCAATCCCTGCTACGGGTTCAGTCCTCCACAAGCAGCTGGGCCCCCAGCTAAGTGGGATAGGCCCCCATCTTTAAACAAATTAAACTGAGCCACAAAGAGAAAGAAAAGAGCCATTAGCAGACACTTTTATGTACAGTATTTACAGGTGCACACAACAGACAAACAAGAGTTTTACACCGAGCTTCTTATCTGTCTACCCACAGAAACCTCAGAATGTCTTGCGTCCCAGAGTGAATCAGGCTAAGGGTTCTGAGGCTAGGATTACCCCTATTTTACAGATGTGGAAACGGAGGCCCAGAGAGGAAAAGGCAGCTCGCCTGAGGTCACGGAGCTAGGAAACGGCTGAACCCAGGGAGGCCATCTCTTAAGTCAGTGCCCAAGCCGGGCTGCTGGCCTCCCCTTTCATTCCAACAAAGCCCCACTCTCCCAGGGCTGACCAGCGCCCTTCTCCCCTCAGCACCCAGGACAGGACGGGCGCCCAGAGGGAGCTCAGCGCCATCTGTGCAATGCCCCACTGCGGGTGATTATCATCCCTCAGTCCTGAGAGCAGGTGAGACCGGCCTGGGGCAGAGGTTGTGTTAGGATTGCCCCATCGGGCATGCCTGCCCCCACGTACCCTCTGCCACCCCAGCCTGGTTTCCTCAGAGACCCAGAGCGGCTTCCTTGGTAAAGGCAGCCAGCTCAGCCCTGTACCATCGCCTGTGCCCACTGCCTGGGAACTCACTGGGGTCACGAAGGAAGGCTGGATACTGCTGAGGGCCATCTCTCCACCACCTCTGTGGTCCCGGCTGCTCCTCACACCAGCCAGGCAGTTCTCTGCACTGGGGAGGATTTGATAAAGAAATAGAAAGCAAAAAAATTGGGCGGTGGGGGGTTAAAGGGGAGCCAGGAGCAAGAGGAAGTGGGTTTAGAGAAAGAAAGGTAGAGTGCTGGGGGTGGGG
>NW_005369902.1:21136-24801 GCF_000412655.1 Myotis brandtii
AAGAGAAAAGTAGATACTCCACTCCTGTGACCTTTCTTTCACCTCTCCTCCTGTGCTCCACCCGAAATGGGATCGTGTCGTGTCCGGTTCGTGTACAGTATGCTCAGTGACAATGTCCAGAAAACAATGGGCTGCTTACAGGGCCACAGGGAGGAGTGGTGGTGGTGCTGGAAGGCCTGGTTGTACCCATTTTACACACAGAGAAACTGAGGCTCAGAGAAGCTAGGGAACATGTCCAAAGTCACATGGCTCACTAGTGGCAGCCCGACCTCTATGAGGATAGTTAGAGTCTCAAAAAGGCATTTCTCTTCTCATATAAAGGTATCATGTCGAAATAAGTGTTTTCCAAATAGAGAATCTCATCTTGGAGGTTGTGATATCCCTATTACAGTGGTACCCTGGGAGCTTCTGAGGCCCCTCTCTGTGAATGTATCTCTTTCTTCTCTCCTCCCGCTCCCCTCCTCTCCCCCTTTTCTTTTTTGAGCTTTAGAATAGGGAGAGGTGCCCTAGCTGGTTTGGCTCAGTGGATAGAGCATCGGCCTGCGGACTGAAGGGTCCTGAGTTTGATTCCAGTCAAGGGCACATGCCTGGGTTGTGGGCTCTGTCCCCGATAAGGGGCGTGCAGGAGGCAGCCGATCAATGATTCTCTCTCATCACTGATGTTTCTATCTCTCTCTCCCTCTCCCTTCTTCTCTGAAATCGATAAAAATGTATATTTAAAAAAAAAGAATAGGGAGAGGAGAAGTCTTGGACATAATGGAGTACTTCAAATGACATGGAGGGCAGGGCAACATTAAATAAATTGCCACAAACTGGCCTCAGCACCTAGTTAAGGGAAATGATTAAACGAGATGAACAGGATAGGCTAGGGTGGGGAGTGGGGAGGAGAGGAGAGCCGCGGTGATAATGAACTTACCTGAAGTCAAGCAGGTCCCTGCAATGTGCTAGAAAGAAAACCAATGAGCTACCAGTTAAACCTGAATGAACAGTTAAGGGTCAGATAGGCGCCATGTGGGTAGAAGGTGCCCAGGGTCACACATAGGTCTGTACCTCTCTTCCTTCTTGCGCCTTGTCTAGATGCACCAGCATTCGCAAAGACTGACTTCTCTCAGATGCTCCTGCAAACTGAGGTCACGTGTCCCCGCATGTCACCCTCATGCCTAGTAAGTATATCACTGAATCAACTAGAATTTAATCGGTTTAAGGCGGGCAGAAAGGAGGGAACAGAAGCACAATTCTTTGCTATCCTCTCCAGCAGCAGGGACACCAGGGTCGATGTCATCACTGATGGGGACATGGACCCAGTGGAACTCTCATTCCTTGCAGATTGGAGTGTGAAATAACACAACTTTGGAAAACAACTCAAGAGAGATGAACACAGACATTCACAACAGCCTCACTCCCATAGCTCCAAACTGAAAACCACACAAGTGTGCACCAGCAGGAGAAAGAAGGAACAAGTGATGGTGCTGGTACCATGGAAGGGCCCCCGCAACCAAAAGGAGCTGTGACACGGGAAACCTTGGTGACCTCACATGGGACAATGAACCTGGGAGGACAGTCTTCTGGGAGCAGGAGATGCTCTGGAACTTGATCTGGATGGTGGTCACACAGCTGTTTCACCCGTGTAAATAACTCATTACAAATAGGTTTCCATTTCTCCACAGATGAAAACAAAAATCTAGGAAGAATTACATCATTCAACTGGGACACAAATGTTTTTCATAAGAAAATAGGTTTACACGTTTGCCGCTGGTCAGTTAATTCATTTTTCCCTACTTTAAAACAAATCACAGAATGCTCTAAGTTTTCAATCAGAGTACCTATTCCACAGTATATGTGGAAGTGTTTAGAGTCATTCATTTTGCGTATCACTGTGCTGTAGTATCCAATGACCGAAAAGGTACATTCTTCCAAACACTTTTGTTCTTCTTTTCTAAAAATATGACATTTTTGTAAGCAGTGATTGCAATCATGTTTAAAAACAAAAATACTGAACAGATTCATTTCTTTATCCAGGTGATAAAAAATCTATGGAATTCCCACAGGCATTTCACTTTCCATGAAATTTCGGTTTTTTAAAAAAATATATTTTTATTGATTTCAGAGAGAAAGGGAGAGAAGAGAGAGAGAGAGAGAGAGACAGAGACAGAGAGACAGAGAGATAGCAATATCAATGAAGGAGAATCATTGATTGGGTACCTCCTGCATGCCCCTCCCCCAACTAGGGGTCTAGCTCACAGCCTGGGCATGTGCCCTGACAGGAATCAAACCCTGATCTCCTGGTTTATAGGTCGATGCCCAACCACTGAGCAACACCAGCTGGGTCACGGATTTTCTTGTTCAGCAGGTACATGCAAAGGTTTACATTCACTTTAACATCATCAAACATTTCCCTTAAAGCTACTCCTTGAGATGGCATCTCAAGTAAATCCTGAATATGGAGCCGTACCTTCCCCATCTCAACACCCAGGAATCTGGATTTGATGTCAAAGATGCCCACATCTTCAGTAGATATGATATCAAATGTGACTTAAAAAAATATATGTTTTTATTGAATTTTAGAGAGAGAGGAAGGGAGTCCATCTCAACACCCAGGAATCTGGATTTGACGTCAAAGATGCCCATATGTTCAGTAGATATGATATCAAATGTGACTTTAAAAAATATGTTTTATTGATTTTTAGAGAGAGAGGAAGGGAGAGAGATAGAGAGACAGAAAGATCAATGACAGAAAAACATAATCAATCGGCTGCATCCTGCACACGCCCCCACTGGGGACCGAGCCCTCAACCCGGGCATGTGCCCTGACCTGGAATGGAACCAGTGACTTCTAGGTTCCTGGGTCAATATTCAACCACTGAGCCATACCCGCCAGGCAAATGTGACATTTTAAAACTGGTTTGTCTGCAGATGGTCGATGCCCAGCAGGTCACCCTTCTCACGAGCTTTAAAGCTGTGGACTTGACTTGCTTTGTCCTCTTCACCCACTTGGATTCTCCAAAAAGGAGAGAAGTGCTGACTCATGCTACAATGTGGATGAGCCTTGAGGGCACTGTGCTAAGTGAAACAAGCCAGACACAAAAGACAAATACTGGATGGCTCCACTCCTGTGCGGTCCCTAGCGTAGCCAAACTTCTAGAAAAGGAAGTAGACTGGCGGTTTCCAGGGACTGGGGGGAGGGAGTGGGAAATTTGTTGTTAATAGCTACAGGGTCTCAGTTTTGTAAGTTGAAAAAAGATTTGTGGATGGATGGAAGTGACATGTTAGAGAGGGAACATTTTTCCTCTACCTTATAATTAAATTGACTTGAGACAGATTAACAGGAGAAAAACCAAATATAATTGTGCATGTACAAGGGCTCCATAAGAACATGGGGCCACAGGCTGTCAGACAATTGAGGCTCATATGCTGCCCTAAGGTCAGGAGAAGGGGTAGGGGCCTGGGACTTCACGGGGAGGGGAGACAATTCACAGGGAGATGGGAAGAACAAATGTTGGGTTAACCATGTTTGCCATGCCAGGCAGAGAAGTCTTTCTAGTATAAATAGAGGCTGTCTTTGGTAACAGCTCTCTTCCTCCCTATCCCAAGTCCTTTAAGCCAGTGGTCGGCAAACTGCGGCTCGCAAGCCACATGCGGCTCTTTGGCCCCTTGAGTGTGGCTCT
>NW_005369902.1:25053-26646 GCF_000412655.1 Myotis brandtii
GTGGCCCATGCGCAGAAGTCGGTATTTTGTGGGAGAGCCACACTCAAGGGGCCAAAGAGCCGCATGTGGCTCGCGAGCCGCAGTTTGCCGACCACTGCTTTAAGCAGTTGGAGGGCAGAGGAGGTTCAAAAAATTTCCTGAATTTTCTGCCTTAAAAATAACCAGCTTAAATAATACATATGCCAAGGACACACATTTGGGGGTGGAAATTTTTGTTCCCCTTCAGTCCTGCCTTTGAAACTTTCCCGGGACGTCTCACAGTTCCGAAGTTAAGTAGGTAGATTGCTCCATCTCAAGGGACCCGTCTCTTGGTCCTGACAATAGGTCAGTTTAGGGCGCAGGAATGCAATTGGGTTCCAAACAATAGGACTATGGCTAAAGCTATCGGGTGTTTACGAAGGCGTTTCTGTGGAAACAAAAGAAAAACACAGCTTAATGCTGGGAGAAGACTGTGCACCGAGTCTGAGTCTGGAGCCAGCCAGTGAAGACGGTTCCTAGCTGTCTGGCTCCAGCATGTTTAGATGGAGAGAGGGCGGGCAATGGCAATGCCGACAGCTGCTCTGAGTTTGCAGCGTGAATGTCTCTAGACACGAGGATTGTCCACACATGAGCTGTGTTGACTTCTCTGAAGTTTATATCAAGTTGTCCAGCCTCAGCTTCTGCAGCTTCAGGAAAAGGGCAGTGTTAGTTCTCCAGGATTCCAAGTCGGAGGAGTGGGAGTGAAAATTGGAAACATTGGTTTGCAGAGTTGTAGTCAAATGTTGGGGGAAACGAGAAGAATTCAGGATCTGGGCCAGTGTACGGGCAGAAGATAAAATCTCACGGACAATTAACAGGACTAGAATCTGATATCCAGAGGGTGCTAGAATTTTTCATGAGGAATCTCAGATTGGGATGTTTAGAATATTCCTGAAGCCAGGCAGCCCAACCAAGGATGTGCCATCAGATTTCACCTTGGATACCTATAGATTTGGCTGAATTCCTCTCTTCTCAAGGTTCCCAAAATATCTTGAGGTCCTGGGCCTTCCTTACTCACCTGGCATGCCTAAGGGGAACTCTGTAAGCAAGGTACCAGGCTGATTTTTCAAGGGGTTTTATTAGCTCCAGAAAGTCCTCACCGGGTAGAGGACACTGTCCCTGGGAGGCTCCAGGGCACCCCCGTCCTGTGCTAAGGGGAGGCTCTCCAAGGAATCTCAGATTGGGCTGTTTAGAATATTCCTGAGGCCAGGCAGCCCAACCAAGGACGTGCCATCAGATTTCACCTGGGATACCTATAGATTTGAGTGAATTCCTCTTTTCTCAGGGTTCTCAAAATGCCTTATTCACCTGGCATGGCTGTGGGGAACTCTGTAAGCAAGGTACCAGGTTAAATTTTCCAAGGGGTTCTATTGGCTCCAGAAAGTCCTCACCGGGGAGAGGACACTGCCCCTGCGAGGCCCCAGGGCACCCCCGTCCTGTGCTAAGGGGAGGCTCTCTGTCCATGTGGAGAGCACAGCACAGGTGACAGGCAGGAGGAGAGGTAAACGAGTGAAATCTACCATCTCAGGCCTCCCAGCCATAGGACTAGCTCCCTGGCCTTAGCTTCCTCAGTGA
>NW_005369902.1:27789-32000 GCF_000412655.1 Myotis brandtii
AGGGACATAGGTGGGTTACATGAAATCCATTGGTGATAGATTAAGGAGGAGGGATGGGGGGAATGGGGGGAACCCCTGGGATTGGATAAAAAGTAAAATGATAGACACATACTTAGGTGGGTGCAGGAACAATTAACATGATAATGAAGGAATTTGTGGGATCTGTCCTGGCGCTCAGCACGTTAGGTTGTGCCCCAAGAGGTCCAGAAATAGGGAAGTTACAAGTTACCCAGACATTTCAAAGGGTATGTTAGTATAGATACAAAAAGATAGATAAGCTCAGTTAAGGTAAAGCTTCCAAAGCCTGAGCGATGATACCGGCCTAGGATGTAACTACCTACCATAACTGCTTTTAGTTAAAGTTTCATTTCAGACCATCCTTTATGGTTACTTTAGGTCTCTGAGTTTGCAAGACTGCCATGCAGGCCTTCTGTAAGTTTGTCAGGTTAGCATGTGGCCCCTTTAGTCCACAGATGAAACAGTACATTAGACATGTACCATATATAAGAAAGGTTAAAACAAGGGATCATTTGGGGATCTGGAATTAATCAATTCAATTTACATTGTGTCTAATGGGAAAAATGATTCCGTTTTTTTAAATAAATCGCTACTCCAACAGCCTTCCAGAATGAATTAAGTTTGAAAACCGAGGTTCCACTGTATTAATACTTACACCTAACTTCTATTGAGCACCTGTGTCCCAGACACTGCACCAGCTATCACACCGCACTATTTCATTCAATGCTCATAAAAACTGAGATAGACAAGTTGTGTGATCACATCCATTTCACAGAGGCAGAACCCAAGGCTCAGAGAGTTCAGTCACCCAGCTAGTAAGTGGGGAGCCAGAGTTTGAACCCACATTTACTGGCCCCAGCATCCATGCTGTGACCTCCCTGTATAGAGCCCCTCAGGACTCCTTGAGACTCACCACCTCACTCAGGGTGATTGGCAGCTCTGCTGACCCTATATAATAAAGAGCTAATATGCTAATTAGACCAAACAGCAGAACGACCGTCCGCACAACCTTCCAGATGAAGCCGGGGCTGTGAGGGCCGAGCCCCTTGCATGAATTTCATGCATCGGGACACTAGTGTTGTAGATAAGCTGCCAGGCAGCTTGGGAGAATAATCAGATGGGCACTCAGAGGATTCAGAAGAGGAGCCTTTTAATGCAGAATTACAGTTGCACTAATGCGGTGACTCAGGAGAATCAGCTTCCAAAGCCTGACCGATGAGTATGGAGGAAGCCTTCCTTTTATCCCTTTTAGTTTCTTTGTCCCCCAAATATGGATCAGGCTTCCGGACTTTTCACAGGCTTTGCAGCCCCCGTGAGTTGGGATGGGGGAAGTAAGATTACACCCAAAGGCTTGGCCTGGCTGGCGCCAGTGCTGACAACCCCCTCCAGGAGCTGTACTAGTATATGGTTCATGGTTTATGGCCTCTGTAAAATGGGAGTATTCTGGGAAACAGGTTCTGTAAGACAGGACAAGCATCAGAGATAAGAATGGAACCAGTTCTAGAAGTAGCAAGAATACAGGTTACCGGCACAGATTCAGATAGCTAGCCCCCCAAATCTCTTATTTTCCCCTTCACTAGCACTTCCTGGTACAGGACCCCAGGGGACTGCAGTATGGGCTTTTCTCTAAACAAGCAACTGGCCTCTGGGCGTACATCAGTCTTTGGTGGATTTAGTCCCTGTGAGTCTGTAATTCACGTGTGGGTATCAGGCCTGGGTGAGAGGGACTAGACTCTGGTGCATAGTTAGTTTATAGGATTGAGTCACCACTGGTGCCCTTTGGAGGGCTGTTGACCAGTCTTTCCTGCACCCATATATCTGAGCCCATCTTCCTGCTCATGAGTTGGGCACATGAGCCCTGTTGCTGCTCCTGGAGCCAGAACTTCAGTGTCTTCTCTCCCCTGCAGCTGGAGGGAGGAGGGGTCTGCCCCAGAGGCCTCATCACCCTCTGGGAAACCTAAATGGGACCTTTTCCATCCTGACTGTATTCCAGGCAGCTACTGGGTCAGGGACAAGCGGCTGCCCCCCTGCTCCCCCAGCCAGGCCCTCACCTACTTCCTGGACATCACCACGCCCCCAACCCAGCTGCTGCCCCGAAAGCTGGCTCAGCTGCTGGTGAGGCAGTGGCAGGGCCTGGAGTTGGGGGAAGCCAGAGCTCAGCGCTGGCCTTTCACCTCCAAGTGGGATCCACCCAGGTGTCCAAAGTGAGACTTGCCAAAGTCAGGTGGGAAGTCAGGCATTCTCCCATCCCATTTCTAGGCACAATTGTGTTGAGTAAGCTGGATCTTTCTGAGTGTCTGCAGGATGCAACCAAAGTGCGCGTCCTCAGAAATTATCTAAGGAAAAGTGAGCCACTGTGTCTTGTCTTTGTCTTTCCAAATCTTGGACGAGCCTGAGACAAGCCTGGGACATAGAAAGTGTTGGAGGATGGATGGCGTAGCTGAATGGATAAATGGGCATAGTGACAGATGGGTGGGTGAATTAATAAATTAATAAGAGAATGCATTAACCCACCTGCAACTTTCTAGGTCCAAGTCTTTGTGAAAGTCTTTGTGACTGGATGTCATTATTATATCATCATTATTGCTAATTATCGTGACTCCAGACACCTCCATAGCCATTACCTGTGTCTGTGCCTCACTCACTTGGCTCACAATTTCTCATTTAATTCTCAAAACATGCCCACAAAGTAAGTGATGCTATTCTCATTTCACAGAGGTTGTGTATGGGGACAAGATCCCACAACTCTAAAAAACAAGCACCCAGTCATAGCATCTAGTCAAGATTTGAACCCAGGTTTGTATGATTCCAAATGAGATTATAATAATAATTTGTCTCATGCCCCAAAGTTGCTGACAGTAAAGTTCTCAGCACACAAGTTGGATCAATACTACTCACTGGCCTGAGTTCTTCCAGGACAGGAAATATTGTCTCTCCAGGCGGGTAGTCTTAGCACCTTGGGCAGCACCTGGTACTTCAAAGTGTTGAAGGAGGGAATGCATGAGTCAGCTTCCTCAATTGTGAGGTAGGCAAAGTACTAGATAGACACTTGCAGGGATGAAATGAGAATTCAAGTTGGGTGGCCAGCTTGTCAGGCCTTGAAGCCCGCCCTCTGGTGGCCACCTTTGTAACTGCAGCCTGCTGGGTCTTGCAGGCTCCAGAGAGGCCACATGACCCTGGTGTTAGGGAGCCAGTGCCCAGACAAGGCCCCCTTCTATTGGGAGGAGATGTTGGATGGCCCGGAATGGGGTGCACAAAGCCTATTCTCGCCTGCCTGGCCAGGCCAAGGTAATGGGGCAACTGCCTGTTCAGTGGAAGGAGCATGAAAAGCCCTGGGTCCCCACACACACACCCCTCACATCTCTGAGCCTTCATCTCCTCAGCTCTAGAATGTAAGCAGTTACACTGTCAGAGTGATGCTGTGATGCTATTCTGTTTACTCTTCCAGGAGAAGAGACGGAACCTTCAGGACTAAGTCAGGGCCACATGGTGGGTTAATCCCTGGGGCACAGCCAGCTAACGGTCCTCTCCCAGATACACAACTGCATGAGAAGAGGTGGTTCAGGCTGGCTCTATGAACAACCACAGCGAGGCTGGAGGATGGCCACTACGCCCACCATGACCCCTTACGCCTGGGGAGTTGGGACAGACTCTTGGCTCCTCCCTAATGAACTTGTCCTTGAGGGATCTTCCCAGAGCCAGTGCTCCATGCCCAGTGTTGGGGTTACTGGGAGCCCTGATTGGCTCCTGGACTTGTATGTCACTGGGGAGGCCCAGGACTCTGTGCCCTGCTCTGCATTACAGTGGAGAGCCCACAGACAGTCTGACTGAGAGAATCCCTTTTCTGGGGTGTAGGCAGGAGGGCCTCAGAGCCCTGGGCAGGGCAAGTGGCTTGATGGATGCCTCTCTGAAGCATGGTGAGTGCAGAGTTCATCAGGACCCCGTTGGACCACCAGCGCCTCAGGACAGGGCTTTGGCTAGAATTCATCTCTCTCGGCCCAGCCCAGGCCTGTGCAATGTTCTAGCGGGGAGGTGCTCAGCCTGCAGCCCATGGCACCCCCTTGCCACCTCCCGATGGCCAGCAGGCCTGACTGCATGCTTGGCTGCCCTCCCCACCCAGCAGCAGGGGCCTGGGCTCACCATCTCCTCTGCTTTCAGGTCTACGTTCAAGACATCCTTCAGCAGCAGCTGGC
>NW_005369902.1:32145-32595 GCF_000412655.1 Myotis brandtii
CTTCACCGCCTCAGCTCTAAAATGTAGGCAGTTACACTGTCAGAGTGATGCTGTGATGCTATTCTGTTTACTCTTCCAGGAGAAGAGACAGGCCCTGAGACCTTCAGGACTAAGTCAGGGCCACATGGTGGGTTAATCCCTGGGGCACAGCCAGCTAGAGGTCCTCTCCCAGATACACAACTACCGGAGAAGAGGTAGTCCAAGCCGGCTCTATGCACAACCACAGCCAGGCTGGCGGGCGGCCACTGCACCCACCATGACCCCTTGCGCCTGGGGAGTTGGGACAGACTCTTGGCTCCTCCCTAATGAACTTGTCCTATGAGGGATCTTCCCAGAGCCAGTGCTCCATGCCCAGTGTTTGGGTTACTGGGAGCCCTGATTGGCTCCTGGATTTGTATGTCACTGGGGAGGCCCAGGACTCTGTGCCCTGCTCTGCATTACAGTGGAGAG
>NW_005369902.1:33252-40708 GCF_000412655.1 Myotis brandtii
GCTTGGCGGTGCAGCCCAGTCTGGTTGCTCAGTAAACAAAGGCTGACACGCTGCTTTACCATAAGACGTTCAGAGCCTCTAACAGGCTCCTGTGCAGGGTGACGCTGCTTCTAAACGTGGAGAATGTAGCATTCACCACACGTGTATATATCACATTTCCGGGAGCTTCCTGTGGGACACGCACTAGGTCAGCTGCTTTCTCCTAAGCCTTGTGGGATTTGGGGGGACCCACTGAGAGCAGAAATGAATCAGGTCCCCCACCCTCGTCAAAGTGAGTCATGCTCTCTCCTTGGCCAGAACCACCCTGATCCAACACCAGCATGTCTCCAAACACACTGAATAAACCACAATCACGCTGTGCATATGTGCCCACCTCGAGTTTTCTTTTCTCTTTATTTGAAGGGCACTGGGAAAGGGGGGTGTCCAGCTGGACAAGGTGCTGGCAGGTGGTGGAGACCAGCAGGTGTCAGTCAGGGGAAGGGTTGGTACAGGGTGCAAGGAAAGGGTAAAGGTTGGAGAAAGAGGAGGGGCTGAGGAGACCACCTCCCATGGGAGTGACCAGCTGGTGGCTGGAGCCTGAGGTGGACTAGAATGGAGGGTGGGGATGGGGTCAAGAGGTACATGAGGGGTGGGCCTGGGTGGGAGTTGGGAAGGCCCAGGATGCTCCCTTTCTGCTGAGGGGACTGAACATGGGCTTCAGCCTGCACTGACCCCTCCACCCCCCATCCTCAGATGTTAGAATTTGGGCAGCTGGAGCCCCAGGTGCTGCCCAGACAGAGGAAGCTATGCCCCGCCAGCGGCCTTCTCCACTCCAGGATGGCTGCAGCCAGAAGCAGGGCAGACAAGGGCCTGGTTTCTCCAGAGAAGCCCCAGATCCAGGAAGGGCCGGGAGGGCGGGGGCTGCGGCAGGGACAGGGAAGGCGGAGGTGAAGAGCAGATGCAGACAGCAGTGTGCTCCAGCCCGAGGTCCCAGGGCTGGAATCCCGCCTATGGCTGCACCAGGGTCAGCTGGACATCGCCTCCCACCTCCAGGTTGTTGATGGCGGGCAGGTTCGTCAGGCGGTGGTAGTAGTCGAACAGGTGCTGACCGTCCACAGACACCTTGAGGCAGTGACCTTCACACATGATCCACACCTGGACAGACGGGCCGTGTCATTTGCGCTGCACTTGGGAAGTCCTCACACCTGAATGCAGGCTGGTGTCCACCACCTCCTTCCTGCCTCCCTCAAGCATTCATTGAGCCCGCCCCAGGCCCGCACTGCCGTCACCCTGAAGGATTCGCTCTTCATCAGCATGTGCTTCTCCCTGTCCTTCTCCATATTCTGTTCCCCGGGCAGAGAGTGCCCTTCCCCCAGGCTCTGCAGTCCGCACACCTTGCCCACATGGATAGCTGCTAAGCTCCCTTTGGGATTCACCCCCTTCTGGCAAGCCTTCCCTGCCTTTGGCGACCTCCCGACCCCTTCCTAGTCAAGTCAGGTTTCCCCTCAGGTCATGTCTCCCTCTCCTGTCCTCACTCTCCAACTGGGCCCTAAGCCTCTAGGCCAGTGGTTCTCAACCTTCCTAATGCCGCGACCCTTTAATACAGTTCCTCATGTTGTGGTGACCCCCAACCATAACATTATTTTCGTTGCTACTTCATAACTATAATTTTGCTACTGTTATGAATCATAATGCAAATATCTGACATGCAGGATGTATTTTCATTGTTACAAATTGAACATAATTAAAGCATCGTGATTAATCACAAAAACAATATGTAATTATATATGTGTTTTCCGATGGTCTTAGGCGATCCCTGTGAAAGGGTCGTTTGACCCCCAAAGGGGCCGCGACCCACAGGTTGAAAACCGCTGCTCTAGGGGCAGGAATTCAGGCTTGTGCCCCCCATGTTCCCATACCCGGCACACCGGAGTGCTCCCCGCCTACACTTCTGCAGCGGCCACCTCCTAACATTCTCTCACAAGGCAGCCAGAGCACCCCTGTAAGACGTCCTCATCCCCATCACCATGCCTAACACTCGCAGCACCCTTCACACAATGTCATTTCACTCACTTCTCTATGAGATCAATATTGCCATTAGCCCCATTTCTGAGATAAGGAAACTGAGGCCCAGAGCCCGGGAGTCACTTGCTCAAAAGTCACACCGCTGCCTATACGCCAAAGTAAGTTGCTCTCTGGCTCCAAACACACCAACGCACTGTATTGAAACCCAAGCTCCTCCCCATGGCCCTCAAGGCCCTACATTGGTCATTTTCAACCCCGGGTGAGGAGTGTTGGGCCCGTTTTAAAATACGGATGCCCAGGTTCACCCTCTCGCTGGCCTGGGCAGGGCCAGGCATTGATTTTTCCTTTTTAAGCTCTCCAGGTGATGTGTAACCGGGGCTGAGAACGCCTGCTCTGTGATCCTGGCCTCAGGCCTCCCCACCCTCTCAGTTCCTGGACAGGCCACGCCCAGGACTCTCCCTTTGGCAATAACACTGCTCCCTCTGCAGCCTGCTGGGCACCTCAGATCTTTGTGGGGTGAACTCCTTCTATCACTGAGGTCTCTGGTGCACGGTGGCCTCTGAGAGCTGTCCCCGTCTATGGCAGCGGGGTCCCTGGCCAGGCCTCACTGGACCCCTTTATTCTCTGTTGCTTGGGCACAGCACCTGCTGTGATCTGCAATGGCCCCCCCACCAAAACTGCAAACTTCCAGGCAGGACCTGGTCTGTCTGCTTCACTGCTACCCTCCAACACTCGGGCTCCTTCCTGCCCCAAGTGGGCCTGGATGACAGAGCTGACAAATAATTGTTGAATGACTGAGTGAGTGAGTGAGTGAATAAATGACCTCACTCTTGGGTTCCGTCTGGCACTTATTGGCTGTGTGACCCCAGGCAAAGAACCTACACGTGAGAGTCTTTCCCTCTGTCAACAGCAGATTCCGCCCCCTATCTTATATGGGGCGGCAATAGTAAAACCATAATAACAACCATTTGTGGGGCCCAACCCTCACCCAAGAGGCCCTCTTGTTCAAGAGGCCCCCAGACACCCTCCATCGCCACCCCCTCCTTCATTTGCCCCTTCGGAGCCCCCTGGAGCTCCAGGCTGGGCACCTTACCAAGAAGCCCTGGCCTCGGACGAAGGGCATACTCCGATTCAGGCCGCGCTCCTCAGGCCCCCAAGAGTTACTGATCTGCGTATTGCGGACCACGGCGTTCTCATCGAAACGGGGGTTCAGGTGGAAGGCGATGTCATTCCCGGAGCGCAGGTTGATGTGGAACCTGGAGGTGGGCAGCTCACATGGATCTCTGCCCAGAGCTGGGGATGGGTGGGGGTGGGGAGGGCCAGAGTGACCTTGGGGTATCTCTCCTCCCTGAGAGCCCAGGCTTACCTCTGAGCGTAGGGCAGGACGATGCCCGTAATGGCGATGCGCTTGGAGGGGTACAGCCCCCCAGGGATGCTGGTGAAGAATGGTATTGGCTGTCGGGAGGAGAGGGGCAGGTCAGCCAGTGGCAGCCAGAGAGGTGACCGCTGTCGGGGGAGCTCTCTGCCAATGTCCATGAATTTGGACTGTCACCCGAGTTTGACAACTGTGTCTGTGCGTCATATATTTTCAAGAAAGAATTGCGATAGCCCTAGCTGGTTTGGCTCAGTGGATAGAGCCTCGGCCTGTGGACTGAAGGGTCCCAGGTCTGATTCCGGTCAAGGGCATATGCCCGGGTTGCAGGCTCGATCCACAATAGAGGGCGTGCAGGAGGCAGCCGATCAATGATTCTCTCTCACCATGGATGTTTCTAACTCTCTCTCCCTCTCCCTTCCTCCCTCTGAAATCAATAAAAATATATTTTAAAAAAATAAATAAATTTAACAACAACAACAAAAAGAATTGTGATAGCTTTACTTGGTTAGCAAATAAGGAAAACTTTCCAGTGTTCCTCAAATTTATGAGCTTAAACGGCCACGAAAAGTCCTAGCCGGTTTGGCTCAGTGGATAGAGCATCGGCCTGCGGACTGAAGGGTCCCAGGTTTGATTCCAGTCAAGGGCATGTACCTTGGTTCCAGGCTCCTCCCCAGCTTGGGCCCTGGTCAGGGCACGTGCAGGAGGCAACCAATCGATGTTTCTCTCATATCGATATTTCTCTCTGTCTTTCCCTCTCTCTTCCACTCTCTAAAAATCAGTGGAAAAATATCCTCGGGTGAGGATTAAAATTAAGTAAATAAATAAACTGCCACAAAAAGAACTTTGCTGGACACAAAAGGATACTTGGGCTGAGAAGAGAAGGCCATATAACATGCTTGTGAGGAAGGGGCCCTTTTGAAGGTGAAAGCTCCTTTCAACCGTCTTCTAATTTCCCGGGATGTTTGAAGAACGTCAGCTCAGCGAAGGGCTGCTTTTCACTTTGTGAGCTGCCCCTCACCTTCCCCGCGGCCCTGCACAAACAGAACGGCGCCCTCCCTGAGAAATCACTTACGTAGCTGGGGCTGGGGTAAGCCGTCGGGGGAATTGCAGGATTCTGTTGAAAAGAGACCAGGAATTCTATGTGGGATTGTGCCCACACCCAGGCCCCCGCGCACTCTGGAGGGGATGCTCCAATGTGAGGCTTCTGCCCCTGGATTCACCCATTCGCCTTCCCTCTCCTGTCAGCCTTGGTGCAACGTCCTGCCATCGTCCCAGACCCCATCGTGGCCACCGGCCCTCAGCCCCTCCACAGGCAGCTCCACGAACTCCAGGGCTCCCGGCTGACTTGTACCAGCAGGAGGGAGTGGGGCTGTGCACTGACTGGAGCTGGCAGACTTACAGGGAACATCTGTCCAGGGGTGCTCTGCACTGTGTGGATGACTGTTTGCGTCTGGAAGAAAGAAATGGGGTTTTTAACCTGCTCTCACCAGCATGAAGACTGCCATCTGCCACCAGAGGGCACCACTTAACACACACCCTCCCAGCAGCCGAGTGGGGAACCCTCTCAGTAGCCCAGACCAGACTCTGAAAATTGCAAGGTAAAGGTGTTTCTCCTCTTAAGGGGGTGAGGTAGGGGCAAAAGTCCCCTCTGGAGAGAAATGTGGCTTCATTTGTGGCCTTTGGCCCATCTTCCTTCTCAGGGGAATTTCTCTAGCGTAGTTTCACTTTGAAGGAGGAAATAATTGTGGGCAGTTGTGTCCACAGAATGGCAGGAGCTTGGACAATTCAGCTTGTTTCCCAATTCATCAGCCCAGCCAACCACCCCTACTCCCCCAAACACTCCCCCACAACCACCGTCAGGAGGGTGGCCCAGGGGTCTGGCCTCAGCTGCGCCAGTCGCCCTGTGGCAGAGGCCTGATGCCTGGCCCTGCCTCCTCCTTTTAACCCACAGGAAGAACCACAGTGAAGAGCTTCCAAAGAGAGAGCAAGAGACTTACAATGGGAGCTGCGGTGGCCTGCCAGTAACTTGGAGGCTGAAGGAAATGAAAAATAAAAATGCTGGTTAATATTGGTGCCACTTGACGGGGAGATGACAGCCAAAACGGTGGTAAGAAATGCCCCCCAGACTCACGCTTTCTTCCTTCCTGCTCCCAAGCAAGCCTCCCTGAGCCTGTGGTGCCCAGATGCTCACCCACCATCCCAGGTAACTATGGTTAAGAACAGGGAGGGGGCGGGTGGAGGAGAGGGGACATCCCGCCGGCTCCTCTAGAGAGCGAGAAGGATGAGTCTGACATAGAACATACAGCTCACCTCAGCTCCCAGAGGCAAAGCCATTACTTGCCGTGTCCGATTTCACCAGGGCGGTGAAAACTAGTATTTAGTGAGGCCTACTGTGTGCCAAGCTCTGGCTTCAGTGCTTTATGAGGGAGGCATCCTTAGCTTCAGTTTTTCTCAGTGAAAGAACAGGCTCAGAGAGGTTAAGCACTTTGCCCAAGCCTGTCCACGTAGTAAGGGATCAAATACAAAATGGTACCCAGTTGTGTCTGGTTGTATCAGCATACCCTGTCCTCCCAAGGCCAGGGCCAAAGTCGGGCTGCCCAGCAAAGGCCCCCTGGAGCTCCTCCATCCTAAAGTCAGTGTGGTAGGTGGCAGGGGCCCACCATGCACCGTGATGGGCCACAGGAAGCTGGGTAGGGAGACGCCCTTGGCCTTGCCACCACTGCTCAAGTGGCCAAGGAAGGGCCAGGCCCCTCCCCACCCAGCAGACTGGTCTTCTTGCCCTGACTGGTCTCCCCTTCTACTGACTGTGCAAACCACATCCCTCATTCATTGACCCAGTCCCTACTGCACTCCAGGCACTGTGCAAAGTGCTGGGGATACACAGAGGGACAAGTCACAATCCCAAGTTCATGGGCTCCGGCAAGGACAGGTGGAGTGACGGAGACAGACATGTAAATACAGTTACAATAGGAAATGGTGCCTGGCATGCATAGAGTTATGAAATGTCATGTAAATACAGTTACAACAGGACATGGTGCCTGGCGTGCACAGAGCTGTTAAAAGTCCATCAGGTCAGGGAGGGGCTGGGGCATCCAGCAACCTGCCAGGCAGGGAGCCACGTTGAAGCAGAGCATTGAAGGGCTGGGTGAGGTGGCAAAGGGTCCTTTCGGCCCCAGGACAGCAGATGCAAAAGCGTGGTGGCCGGAAGGAGCCTGGAGTGAGCAGTGGAGGCTGATGGAGGGTCTTGGTGGGTGAGGAGGGAGGCCGGCAGGTGGGCTGGGCAAGACTGCGGAGGATTCTGCACATCCAGCTGCGGGACTGGAACTCTATTGAGCCCGGGGCCTTTAGGGTTTTTGAGGGAGAGGATGAGATCACATTTGCTTATGGGAAGGTCACTGTGGCAGTGGGTCCGTGTGAGGGGGTGAGGGATGAGGGGTCAGGTGGCCTGAACCAAGGCAGTGGCTTCAGGAAGGAGAGGCGTTGGTGCCCTGGAGGGACAATAGGGAGGGAGGGAAGGACCAAGGACGCCTCCCAGGTCCGGGGCCTGGGTGCCTGGTAGATGGAGTTAGGGAACCTTGGGTGGGCATGATGGGGCCTGTAGGCCCTGCTGCCTCCTCGCTGAAATAGCTTCTCTCTCAGACCCCTGTCCTTCCTGCTCAGCCTCTCAGGGTCTCCACGGTTAACTCACTTTTGGTTTGCGCCCCTTGGGCTTGGGTGCGAAACGAGCAGGCTGGGAGAATTGCATCACGGAGAAAGCAGGCTGGACAGGGACTGCACGGGTGTTCTGTTAAAACAAAAGGGGCCATGGGGTGAAGAGAAGTTTTAAGAAGCCAGGGGAGAGTGGAAAGGCAGGGGCCAGGACTAGAGGGAGGAAGCCAGGCAGGTGGGGACAGGGTAGGCAAGAGACTTGGGTAGGGAGGGAATATGAGAGATGAGGACCAAAAAGAGAGGAGCTCATATTTGCTGTGGGCCTACTGTGTGCCTTTCCCATCTCAGGAGCACACTCAAATAATGAAAGTGGAAATTACATCTCCAATCCAGGCGCCTGGGGCCCTGTGGGAATGTGGGCCAGGCATA
>NW_005369902.1:41908-43163 GCF_000412655.1 Myotis brandtii
CATAAAGTGCTCATGGGAGCAGAGGAGAGGGCACCTCAGGGTGCACACTGAGGCCTGGGAGCATCCCGTTCACACAGAGAAGCACAGACACAGCCATCCCTCTCCGCGGGCCCAGCAGCCCTGCTCTGCCTGCAGAGCAATGACTACACCATGCAGCCCTGAGCCACCCCTGGGCCTGCAGAAGGGCTGCCACAGCATCACCGAAAACAAATGCTCTCAAGGACCTGGAGTGGGCAAGCCTGCAGCAGAGGATGGAAGTCACCTGGAACCCGAGGCCAAAGAGCAGGTGGGGACTCACCTAGCTCTTATTTCCTGGTCACAGAAGCAACAGGTGCTCTGTAGGTGCAGGTGAAGGTGTGTAAGGTCCTGTTTTCTGTAAATAATGGCATTGCTTGGGTAATTATTTAAAAGCTTTTCTCTCTCTCATCAGTTTGGCTCAGTGGGTAGAGCGTCAGCCTGCGGACTGAAGGGTCCCAGGTTCAATTCCGGTCAAGGGCACGTACCTTGGTTTCAGGCTCAACCTCCGGCCCTGCTCTGGGTGCATGTGGGAGCCAACCAATTGATGTGTCTCTCTCACATGGATGTTTCTCTCTCTGTGTCTCTCCCCCTCCCTCCAGTCTCTCTAAAAAACCAATGGAAAAATATCCTCAAGTGAGGATTAACCAAAACAATGAAAATAAATAAAAGCTTTTCTCCAGGCCTGATAGGGCAGGTGTCAGACAGCGGGAGGGATGGAGGAGAATCCTGCTCACCTGGAATCCAGAGCTCTGCACCAGAAAGCGGATCTCAAAAGGAATTCCCATCTGGAGGGGCATATTCATCTTCCTCTCCTCCGGCCCCCAGCGTCCTTTCTGCTTGGTGTTACAGACCACATACCCGCCCTCTTCAAACCGAGGGTTGAAGTGGAAGGCAATGTCATTGTCACTGAAGCCCGTCTGCAAGTTCACAGCAAACCTAGGCGGACGGAAATCAGACAGCGTTCTGGTTTATTCCCAATGGAAGGAGCAGGAGGGCCCAGGGCCTCTGACTTCCATGTGTGTCTGGCAACTTGCATACCACCTGTGGCAGGTGGCACCCATCCCACTGTGCTGCCTTCCTTTGTGTTTACCTAGTTGGCGCTTAGTGTGTTTTGTGTAATTTGTGGGCGGCCCCCTGCCAAATTGTTAAGCAACGCCCGCAGTGTGCTGTCCACCTCCCTGTGCCAGCATTAGGGGTAAATCCCCGAGGACTTAAACCAGCCGTGGGCAAACTACGG
>NW_005369902.1:43600-47215 GCF_000412655.1 Myotis brandtii
GTTTTGTAAGCAATACCAAATTATGCATAAAACAGGAATTCCCTATAATCCCCAGGGACAGGCAATGGTAGAAAGAGCTAATCGAATCTTAAAGACTCAATTACAAAAACAAAAAGGGAGAGAGGGGTATTATCCTACTCCACAGAATCAGTTAAATCGTGCCCTTTACACTTTAAATTTTTTGAATTGTGACGAAGAGGGTCGCACAGCAGCGGAGAGGCTTCAAGCTCCTGCTGCCGTGGCATCTGCCGGTGTGGCACGATGGAAGGACTGACAAACAGGGCGGTGGAGAGGGCCAGATCCAGTAATGATGTGGGGAAGAGGCCATGTTTGTGTTTTCCCAGAAGGCGCCTCTAACCCCACCCGGGTGCCAGAGCAAGCAGTGCGTCACCACCATGGACCTGGGAGAACAGCTCATCCCGCCGTTCAAGAAGCTGAAAATCACACCCCCCATGATGAGGCCAGTTCAGCCACCGACCCCGAAGAAGGAGCTCGGGAAGCAGTTGACCAAGGCCACCCGAGAAGCTAGTGTCCCCACGTGGGGTCAACGGAAGAAGCTGACCGCAGATGCCCAGCAAGTGGTGAAAGAACAGGGGGTCCAGGTAACCCCTTCCACACTTTTTGTTGCGACGATGGCACTTGTCAGCTGCCAGGTAAGTATGGCTGGCAAAAGAAACTTACTGGAGATATGTTCCAGACCCGCCTCCAACAAACATATAATTCCTTCTTCCCATGCCAGGAGAGTTTGTTGGTAACGCCCTGGCCACGAAAACAGAAAATTTACAGAAAGATCTGTGGCGTTTAGCCACCGCCCTTAATTTTCTTAATTTTACTGGCTCTTTCTTAACTAATAATGTGCTAGGGGGAGGGACTGCGGCATGGAAAGGTTACCGATTGTATTAGGGTCCAAGATCGTGACAGAGAAAAATTGCTAGATTGTCTCAGAAAACAATGTATTATGATTCAACCCAGCCAGGTGTGACTCCGTACTTGTAAAGTTTGTGTGAACCCTGCCAGTGCCAGGAAATGCTTTGTAGTGTTGCAGATAAAAGGCTTTGCTGTACCCTCGGTCGGCACTGCAGGCTGCGAAGCCCCTTACTGAAGGGACGCACTGTAGTCAGCTGGCCAGCTTAATAAAGGCTCCTAAATTTAAATTCTGAGTCGGTGGTCTATCTCGCTGATTGAACCCATAACAATACTAAAGGAGCATGTTCATCGAGCCCTTGCTATGGCTTAAGAGCCTGTGTCCAGCCCCCATGTGCATTAGTAATCGGAAATGTGAACATCACGAGATTGGACACCCATTATGCTGTCCAATGCCATTACTGTATGAAATTATATCTCCGGCAAAGCTGGCAAAAGAATTGCTGGATGATTTAAAAGAATTTAATCCATGGAAAATGTCTGGAGACATCGCCTGGTACCTAATTGGATTCCTTTGTGTACTACTAATCTTATCCTGCTTTTTTTCAGTCATCAGCAAGCCCCTGCGATCTCAAGTCCGAAGGCTCCAACTAGATGTCCACAGACTGCTTTTGAAAAATGAAGACGGGGGAGATGTGGGAGGCCCCCTGCCAGGGAAGGCGCCATGGCTCTCTTTCAAGGCGTGGGCATAGCCCTACCTTGGGGGCATTTCCAGCCAAAAGGTGAGAATGCCTTCAGCTCAACTCTTTAAAGCCTAGGTGCAGGGGAATGGGTTTTTATTATGTAAATCCAGTCAAGCACAGGGAATACCTCCTTTCTCTTGAGTTTTGGTGAAACCTCCTGATATTTGGGGGAATTTGGACTATAAAGTAAACACGCTGCTTTGGCATTGGGTCTCTCTGCCTCTCCGCCAGAAGAGGACAGAAGCCCGCCCAGACCCAGCTTTCCTTTCTATTTCTGCGTCTGTCTTTCATTTCTCAATCCCAAAGCGCCTCTACTTGAAAGAACCAGTTCTCGCTCTCTCTCCGTGCTGGACGCCTGCTGGACACGGAGAAGGGAGCCCCACGCCCCGACACAGTAATTAATGCATTTTTCCCTTTCCAGCGTGACTTTCCAGAAATAAGCAGGAACTGGGTAAAGAACAATGTGGACTCGAGCCTCAGGAAGCCTGGGTCTAGCAGGGGAGGCATGGAATGAATAGTGGCTCCCCAGGCAGGAGAACTTCCGGGATGTGTGTCTGTCCCTCATCGGAAGTTGGTGTGTGTCCCACACATGAGGTGTGGAGTGGTGCCCTAACGTCCATAGGCCTGGACCCTGACCCCAGCTGGTACCGTTTGTCATTTGGGGTGACCCTGAACCCCAAATACTACCCTGGAATCTCCACACTGAGGGAGGGGGTGACTCCCTTCCTTTGGGGATGATTAATGAGGTGGTGTTTAGGAAGTCCCCAAGCAAGTACATTTTCATTCCTGTCTCTCTCCTTGGAAGGAAGCCCTCACCTTCAAAACTTCCTTTGGGTATAACTATGGCTCTAAGGCAGGGGTGAGGAACGTCTGGCCCGTGGGCCATATAAGGCCAGTAAAATCATTTGTCTGGCCCTGCCAGGGCATTAGGGGTGAGTTACTTAAATGTTTGACTGAATAAAGGTAGCTAAATTTTAAGTTGATAATTTTGTGTGGCCCTCAGATGATGTTATAAATATCAAATGGCCCTCGGCAGAGAAAAGGTTCCCCACCCTGTTCTAAGGTGAGGGACAGTCCAAGGAGCAGGGTTCACAAAAGGGCCACAATAAACATTTGTTCTGCCTTTCCCCAGACACATGGCCTGAAACCAGCCCCAATCCAAAGTCCTCCACCAAGGCGTCACTGTCTCCTCCAGCCTTCCCCGACCAGGGCATGAGCATGGTTCACAGCCTGCTTCTTGGGGTCACTCTGGTGTCCCCAGCTAATGCACAGCACTCAGGGAAGGCCCCTGCTTTCATGTTTTCTGTTTCCCCCACAGGGCCAGGCACTGTACCAAGCCCAGAGGTGGCCCTAATAGACATTCTGTTCAATTCCTGCAGAGCCCATTTGGTGCCCCTGTGGAGGAGGCCGAGCTCTGGGTGCCTCCTCAATACCAGCTCCCTCTGTGGGCCCTCAGCCAGCAGGGAAGTGCCCTGGCCCAGAGCCCAGCCAGCCCTCCCTCTGGGGACACAAAAAGGAAAGGAGGCTCCCACTGACTCTGGAACCAGAAAACCGAGTCCAGATTCCTCTGTACACAGAGACTATCGTTTCTGAAATATCTCTGGATGCATCTTTCCCTTTGTGGTCATCCAGCTCCATTTCTCTGGTCCCTTGCAAATTCCTCCTCCAGGGATGAGAGTGTGCAAAAGCGCCCATGGGAACAAGTGGGCACAGTAGGTTAGCAGGTAGGCAGCGGGAGAAGGAGAGAGAAGGGGGTGGAGGTTCAGAGGTGAGGGTTCAGCTTCCCTGCCTCACTCTCCTCGGTGTCTCCCGGAGGCACTCAGGGCTCAGGGAGATGTCACAGGGTGCGTGTGCCTATGCCCACCTGGCAGGGAAGGCGATGGTGGAGAAAGTCCACTAGAATCTACAAGCCGAGATGAGGTAGGGCAGGTCCTGGGATGGTGTGAAGGGATCCAGAAGGTCCCCAGGCCCTGTGCAAGGTGATGAAAGGACCACTGGGGACAAAAGA
>NW_005369902.1:47331-50555 GCF_000412655.1 Myotis brandtii
CCCCACCCAAATCAGGCAAGAGCCCCTCACCTCCACACCACCTGGACCTCAGCAAGGGCAGCCAGGGCTGCGCGAGCCTTGGAGGGCGCTCGGCCTCTGAGAAGATGTGAAAGTTTTCCCTGTGCCCCAAAGTCCCCTCTTGGGTGGGAGACAGTGCCCAGGAGATGTTCGCATTTTGAATTGCCTTAGTATTTTCTAGGAATGAACTTGAAACAGAAACAGATCAAATTACATCTGATGCCAAGTTTAAATATTTCCACATCAGCCAAATAGGGGCCACGGAGTAAAGGAAGGCCGTTCTGGGAAGTAAAGGAGGCGTTATTTTTGCATCTCTGGGTCTTTGCGTGCAAAGTTCAATCCTAGACCATAATGATCTGCCCCTGGGCTGGCCCAAGACTGTGAGTTCCTGCTCTCCCTGTGTCTATGGGGAATCTATGTTAATGGTGTGCAGATGCTATTGGCAGAGGGCAGGGGTACTATGCAGTGTTGGCAGGGACCGGGCCCCTACTCCTTCGTGTCCCCTGAGCCAGGCACAGGCAGCTTGGACAGTGTTGGGTGAGCCCCTGAGCTGACAGGCGCCATGGTTTGCTAAGGGGCAAGGCTGGGGGAAACAACAGTTCCAGGTACCTCGTTCCACAGGCGTGAAGAGCAGTCCCATTGACAGTGATCTGAAGTCCGTCCTGGAGGCCCCCCTGGATGGTCCCAGAGAAGGGGACGACCTGCAGGGAGAAGAAGGCAGTTAGGGTCCTGCTCCTTCAGTCCAATCCCTCCGGCACTTGCTAGTGGCCGGCGTGGTGTGTCGGGCAATGTCCCAGGGGCTGGATGCAGCTGTGAATTGGGCATATGGATTCCTAGTCTCATGGATCTTCCACGCCGATGAAGAAGTAGACCTGAATCTGGGGAGTCACACAGACATTCTGAGATTGATAAGAAGACCGCCGGGCTCTGAAATGATGTAACCCAGAGCTGGCCTCTCTTAGGAGGAAGTAGCAGCTTTCAATAGGAGGAAGTAGCACGAACATGACCCCGAGAGGGGAAGGAACCAGGGTAGTGAGAGGGGCTCTTAGCAAAGGACCCAGGACCCTGATAGAAAACTCAGAAACCCAAGGAACCAAAGAGGCCACCAGCCTATTCTAAAGGATAAACCTTCTGCTCCCTGAGAAGGCCAAGAAGGCATCCTTCTGCCCACCCCGCCACAGAACAGTGTGACCATCGCCTTTGCCCTCCCAGCCACCTCAGGTAGCCCCTGGATGCTCTGTATCCTCTCCTGCTCCTGCTCCCCAGTCCCTCCCCAGGCCCTGGCAACCTCCGAGGCCCTAGTGAGGTGTCTGCACTCCTCCTCGGCCCCATAGAGCCCGTTTTGTCAAATGCCCTTCCCGGGCCACTTGAAAGGACAATGGTTATGGTGAGGCTTGCATGGTTTTAGAGCCAGGCATCATCCAGGTTTGGAGCCTAATTCTGCTGCTCGTTTCCTGGGTGACCTCAGGGAGCTTATGTCACCTCTTTTGCCTCAGTTTCCTCATCTGTAACATAGGGATACATCTTACCTTCTGGGTAAGATCAATGAGTTAGTGAGAAAAGGGCTGGGGAAGAGACTGGCACATAGTAGGTGTCTCTACCACACCCGTCCCTCTTGGTCTCTCTGAGCAAAATTCCACATTGGTTTCTTCACGACTTTTAAGCTAACCTCCAGGATGCCTTTTATCTGATGTGCTCTTAACCTGCATCAACCTAGGAGATAGCTTCCAGCTCCTAGTCAATCTTCACATTTATCTAGTAGTGAATGTCCTCTCTTCTCCTTTAAGCCAACTCCCTACAGAACTGAAATGCTTATAGGAGCCAGGCAGGTGATGTGTATGAGGGAGATTGTCAGGTAGGGGCAATAGGGAGTGGCAGAGACTATGACAAAGTAGATGCCATCTCTCTCATCTAAAGGGACAACATCCTCTCACCTCTAACCTGGACGAATTAATTAATTTAGATGGATTAACCCCTCTGTGGGTCAGAGCTTGCTCTCAGCCCCTGGCCAGGCCTGGAGGCTGAGGACAATTTCTTCCTCTTCCTCTTTGGAGGTGCAGTGTCCCCAGCGGGCACTCACCCACAGCTGGCACAGGGGGCTCACTGCAGGGCCAGTGGGAGCCTTCCAGGCAAAGAGGCAGCTGCCCCAAGCGTTCTGAGGTGCTTCTGGGCCCATTTCCCTGGCTGTTCCTAGTTGTCCTGGCAACAGCCCTGGCCATTATCAGGGCCACCCCTACAGATGAGGAGACTGAGCACAGAAGGTCTGGTAACTTGCCCAAAGCCACCCAGCTGGTCAGTAATAGGGTGGGGTTGGGTCCCAGCACCCATGCTGTGAAGCCCCACACAGGCTGCTTCTCAGGATGAAGCACAGACCTCCTGGCTCCTGGCTCCCTGAGGGCTTCCCCCACCAAACAGTGAGTCCTGTCCTGCCTGTGGTCCCAGCTTCCACCCTGGCCTCTGAGGAAGTGGGGCCAGATGAGGCTGGTGGGGCTTGGCAAGGAATGGGGCTGAGGCCCCAGGGCAGATGCTCATGGAGTTAAGCTGATCAGCAGAACAGCCGGGCTGTGCGATCTTCCTGGCACTCCTTGGAGAAGAGGGAGGTCACTCCTGACTGCTGGGAATCACTGTGTCACCCGGGGGAGAGTGACCACGTGGGGTGGACAGCTGTGTTTGGCGCCTGTAGGGACTCCACCCAGCGTCCTTTTTGTCTGACACCAAAGCCCTGGTTGGGTTTTTTTGTTTGTTTTATCCTCACCCAATGATATGTTTTTTGATTTTAGAGAGGGAAGGAGAGAGAGAGAGAGAGAGAGAGAGAGAGAGAGAGAGATCCGTTGCCCCGAATGCACCCGGATAGAGGACCAATCCCCCCTTCTGGTGATCAGGATGACACTCCAACCAACGGAGCCACCGGCCAGGGCACCAAGGCCCTGTTTGAACTCTCTGCTGCCCCTGCGGGATTTCCCTCTGATTTGTATAATTACTAGTCGCTTTTGAACCCAAGGATAGAAAAGTACAAACCAGTCATCATGATAAGAAAGTGTCAGGGCCTAGAACAGGGGTGGGCAAACTTTTTGACTCGAGGGCCACAATGGGTTCTTAAACTGGACCGGAGGGCTGGAACAAAAGCATGGATGGAGTGTTTGTGTGAACTAATATAAATTCAAAGTAAACATCATTACATAAAAGGGTACAGTCTTTTTTTTTTT
>NW_005369902.1:50639-76057 GCF_000412655.1 Myotis brandtii
TGGCCCACTTTCTGCAGCTCCACCTCCAGAGCCTTTTCAAGGTGAGCCCAAGCCAGGGCCCCTGCCCAGGGGGGTTGGAGTGGAGGCCCAGGCAGCTTCCCCCTCAGCGCCGTGCTGCTGCCCACCCGCCTACCCCGTGCCCCACCAGGAAGGGCCCTATCACTCCACCGCCCCGGCTCTCGAGGAAACAGTTTGCTGAGGCCGGGAGAGGCTTCCACAGGCCGGTCCAGGGCACAGTGACCTCCTGGGCCTGGGGCTGCCACCTGCCTGCCTTCCCCATTACTGCTCTCCCTGTGGGCGCCTCCCCTTCTCGGGTAAATCAAGGCACCCTCCTCCCCGACCATCTGGGACATCTGGGAAGTGGCCTCGACGCCTCTGAGCCTCAGTTTCCCATGGATGGCGTGGGGATAATAAAGCTCAGAGGGTTACACATAGCCACCCAGACAGGGCCCACACATGTGGCCAAAAGGTGGGAAAGGCAGCCCTTTGCCTCACACTGCAGGGCCGCCCCCTCTTCTCTCACTCCCCAGAGGGCCCCTCTGCACACACCCTGGACCTGTCCCGATAACTCACCCCTCAGGGAGCAGACCCCCCTCAGGAGGTCTTCCCTGCTGTCCCCAGACTCCTAATCTGCTCAACACTTCAAAAGCCCCCGCCGCATGCCAGGCACTGTTCAAACACCCTAGATATACTACCTGCATCCTTACCCCAATCCTGGGAGGCGGCTCAAGGATTACCCCTATTTTATAGATGTGGAAACGGAGGCCCAGAGAGGAAAAAGCAGCTCGCCTGAGGTCACCGAGCTAGGAAACGGCTGAACCCAGGGAGGCCATCTCCTAAGTCAGTGCCCAAGCCGGGCTGCTAGGCTCCCCGGGAAGCCCTGCTGGCCTCCCCTTTCATTCCAACAAAGCCCCACTCTCCCAGGGCTGACCAGTGCCCTTCTCCCCTCAGCACGCAGGACAGGACGGGCGCCCAGAGGGAGCTCAGCACCATCTGTGCAATGCCCCAATGCGGGTGATTATCATCCCTTGGTCCTGAGAGGCCTGTGAGACTGGCCTGGGGCAGAGGTTGTGTCAGGATTGCCCCATCCGGCATGCCTACCCCCGTGCACCCTCTGCCACCCCAGCCTGGTTTCCTCAAAGACCCAGAGCGGTTTCCCTGGCAAGGCAGCCAGCTCAGCCCCATTCCATCGCCTGTGCCCACTGCCTGGGAACTCACAGGGTTCACGAAGGGAGCCTGGACGCTGCTGAGGGCCATCTCTCCACCACCTCTGTGGTCCCGGCTGCTCCTCACACCAGCCAGGCAGTTCTCGGCACTGGGAAGGACTTTTCTATGAAACAGAAACCAAAGCTATCGGGCAGTTATTCAATGGGAGGAGCCAGGAGCTAGAGGAAGTGGGTGTAGAGAACCGGGAATGTGGACTGCGGACGTGCTGGGGGAAAGGGCGAGGTGGGACTCAGGAACAGGTAAGTAGATACTCCCACTCCAGTGACCTTGATGTTTCTATCTCCCTCTCCCTTCCTCTCTGAGGTCAACAAAAAACAGATTTGAAAACCATCCAGATACTTATTGTATGGCATTACAAAAATAAATTTAAATAAGTATTCAAATAAACGGTGAGAAGTGGAGGTGCAGCTAAGTTTACTTTGCAGGTTGTTCCTCTGTCACTTAAAGGCTCTGGATACAAGGGTCTTTACCACAAAGCTGTAGTGCACTTCATTTATTAGGAATTAATCACATAAAATGTATACTTTTACACAGAAAGTGTTACTGTACTGTCACTCCCACTACTGAACAGATTCATTTCTTAAACCAGGTGATACAGAATCCATGAAATTTCCGCAGGCACTTCACTTGCCAGGGAACTTCTCGTTCAGCAGGTATATGTGAAGGTTCACATCCACTGTCGCCTCACCAAACATTTCCCTTACAGCTACGCCTTCACATTGCATCTCAAGTAAGTCCTGAACGCGGAGCTGCACCTTTCCCATCTCGGCACCCAGGAATCTGGATTTGACGTCCAGCGTGCCCACATCTTCAGGAGCTATGCTATCACAGTGACATTTTAAAACTGGTTTGTCTGCAGCTGGTCGATGGCCAGCAGGTCACCCTTCTCACCAGCTTTGCGGCTGTGGACTTGACTCCCTTTGCCCTCTTCACCCACTTGGATTCTCCAAAAAGGAGAAAAGTGCTGACTCATGCTACAATGTGGATGAGCCTTGAGGGCACTATGCTAAGCGAAATAAGCCAGACACAAAAGACAAATACTGGATGGCTCCACTCCTGTGCGGTCCCTAGCGTAGCCAAACTTCTAGAAAAGGAAGTAGACTGGTGGTTTCCAGGGACTGGGGGAGAGTGGGAAATGATTTGTTGTTAATACGTATAGAGTGTCAATATTGCAAGTTGAAAAAAGATTTGTGGATGGAAGGTGGGCATCAGTCGGAGAGGGAATATTTTTCCTCTACCTTATAATTAAATTGATGTGAGACAACCCAGGCTACCCTTTCACCTCCCGGCAGTTGGCTAACGTGGATGTGAGACTCGGCCGCACCGTCCTGGAGAGTTGGGCACGTGTTCTGCTTGCTGGGGCTCGGCGTGCTCTTCCACCTCTACTCGGGCTTCCTGGCCGTGCGCTTCAGCCTCTTCGGCCTGGGCAGCGAGCCCGTGGGCAGCACTGTGGCGAGGTGCTGGCCGTGTCGGTTCTGGCCACCGTCCGCGGTCCGTGGGGGCGAAGAGGTGAGGTGCGTTCGCGAAAGCAACGTCCTCCACGAGAAGTCCAAGGGGAAGACGCGCGAGGGGGCCGACGACAAGATGACCAGCGGGGACGTGTTGTCCAACCGCAAGATGTTCTACCTGCTCAAGACCGCCTTCCCTCACGTGCAGCAAGTAACATTGGCTTTCATCATGAGCTGCTGAATACCAGATGTAATTCACACAGGAATTCTCAAACACAACGCACAACATTTTCAATTTTTCTTTGGCCCTGCCCTGCTTTATCACAGTTTATACTTACATGTGTTTGCATCTCTCTAGTTCCCTAGAGTTGGTAGAAGAAACAGGAGTTTCAGAGAAGTTGACATAGTTGTAACAGTAGCAATAGTAACAATTTATTGAGTATATTCTAGGTGCCCAGATACTGGCCACACAGGACTTCATTTGATCCTCACAGCGACTTCAGAAGTAAATTTTATTTGTGCCCACTTTACAGATGGGAAATCCGCAGCTCATGGCACTTTACTGCACAGTTTATATCATCACTCTAACTTCATTGTAGCTAGGTCTTTAGGAGGCTACTTAAAACAGAACTTATAGTGTGGTTTCCTAGGGAATCAAAATTGTACAAGCTTAAAAGCAATAATAGTGAAATATGGTAAGCAGAGTTGAATTTTTTTAAGGTAAAGATAAAAATATCCTTAAATATTGAAAACATAAATCTGTTTGTGCATGTCCACATGCCAGCTCCACCCCACTCCACTTCTGCCAAAGCTTTTGTCTTGGGTAACTTCCACAGGATTCTGAGTTTGCTTTCTCACTTATTAGCAAACACTGAGGGCACAGCTGCCAAGGGTAGAGAGCTGCCTTTTATTAAACACTAAAGCTAAACTTTTGGAATTGTAAAAAATAATAATAATAAGTAAAAAATAAATAAATTGATGTGAGACAGATTAACAGGAGAAAAACCAAATATAATTGTGCATGTACAAGGGCTCCATAAGAATATGAGGCCACAGGCTGTCAGACCGTTGAGGCTCAAATGCTGCCCTAAGGTCAAGAGAAGGGGTAGGGGCCTGGGACAATTCACAGGGAGGTGGGAAGAACAAATATTTGCTTTACCAATGTTTGCCATGCCAGGCAGAGAAGTCTTTCTAGTATAAATAGAGGCTGTCTTTGGTAACAGCTCTCTTCCTCCCAATCCCAGTTGGAGGGCAGAAGAGGTTTAAAAAATTTCCTGAATTTTCTATGTCTTAAAAATAACCAGCTTAAATAATACATAAGCCAAAGACGCATATTTGGGGGGTGAGGAGTTTTTGAAACTTCCCCGGGACATCTCACAGTTCAGAAGTTAAGTAGGTGGATTGCTCCATCTCAAGGGACCCGTCTCTTGATCCTGACAATAGGTCAGTTTAATTAAACTCATTTCAGTTATGCAGTTGGGCTCCCAAAATTAGGACTATGGTTAAAGCTATTGGGTGTTTACGAAGGCGTTTCTGTGGAAACAAAAGAAAAACACAGCTTAATGCTGGGAGAAGACTGTGCACCGAGTCTGAGTCTGGAGCCAGCCAGTGAAGACGGTTCCTAGCTGTCTGGCTCCAGCATGTTTAGATGGAGAGAGGGCGGGCAATGGCAATGCCGACAGATACTCTTAGTTTGCAGTGTGAATGTCTCTAGACATGAGGATAGTTTGAAAGAAACCTTACCCCTTCCCAAACCCAAGGAAATACAGTATCATCAAAACGTAACAAAGGTGTGGGCGAAAGGGGCCACATGCTGACCTGACAAGCTCAGGGGAGGCCTGCATGGCGGTCTTGCAAGCTCAGAGACCTAAAGTAACCACAAAGGATGGTCTGAAATGAAACTTTAACTAAAAGCAGTTATGGTGGGCAGTTACGTCCTAGGCCGGTATCTTCACTGACAAGGCCAACATTTACCTTAACTGAGCCTATCTGTCTTTTTGCATCTATAATAACATACCCTTGAAATGTCTGGGTAACTTCCCTTTCTTTTTTCTGGACCCCTTGGGGCACAACCTAATGTGCCTGGGCTCCAGGACAGATAGCACAAATCCCATCATTGTTATTATGTTAATTGTTCCTGCACCCACCTAAGTATGCGTCTATCATTTTACTTTTTATCCAACCCCAGGGGTTTCCCCCGCTTTTCTTTCTCCCGCCTCTCTAGTCTATCACCAGTGGATTTCATGTAACCCACCCATGTCCCTTTCCTTTGATTGCCATGTATAAATACAGATGTAACCCACCATTCTCCGGAGCATTATCTCAATTCGTTGAGGTTCTGCTTCCTGGCATATGTCGACAGCTTGGCTCAGATAAACTCACAAAAACTCTTTACAGGGTTTCAATGGTTTTTTACGTTAACAGAGGGAAGTGCAGCGCCGATCAAGGGCCGGAAGGGAGCAGAGACTGTGCTAGGCCTCGGGAGCGTCGACAGTTGGCTCAGATAAACTCACAAAAACTCTTTACAGGTTTCAATGGTTTTTTACGTTAACAGAGGGAAGTGCAGCGCCGATCAAGGGCCGGAAGGGAGCAGAGACTGTGCTAGGCCTCGGGAGCCTCGGATGCTGGGGTGACGGCACCACAGCTCTGGGTCCTGGCCCTCCTCCCGGGCTTGGTGGGGACAAGTGAGGGCCTGTGGCCCCGGAGGCTGCACTTCTGTGCGTTGGAGCTGAGTCATCTGGTTGTAGACGAGACATCGCCTAAGCCCCTTCCTTTGTTTTTGCTCCAATAAATCTTGCCACCAGACCTCAAATCCTCCTCCGCCTGTATCCCTGAAATGTGTTTGCTGCAAGCCTGTGGAACAATCCTATTTCCTCCGGCAAAATAAGAACCAAGAGGTGAACCTGGGAATTGCCCCCTTCCCAACACTAGCCTCATCAGGACAGTAAGGCACTGTGGTAAAGACAGACAAATAGATCAGACAGAATAGAAAGTCCTGAAAAAGACCCACACTTATTTGGTCGATTGATTTTCAACAGACACCAAAGCAATTCAATGTGGCAAGGCAATTCAAAGTAGCAAATGGCATTGACAAGTTAGCTGTGTGTAAGGAAAAAGAGAAACCTCGATCTATACCTCACGCCATACACAAAAAATAAACTAGAAATGGATCATAGATGGAAATGTAAAACCTAAAACTATAAAGCTTTTAGGGAAAAAAAATAGGAGGAAATCTGTAACCTGAGTCTAAGCAAAGCCTTCCTGAACGGAACCTGAAAGGTATCATAAAAGACAAGAAAAGACAAAGTGGACTTCACAAATTAAAAACTCCTGCGCATCAACCTGCTGAAATAGCTACAATGATAAAGACGGACAACGCTCCTTGTTCGCAGGAATACGGAGCAGCTGGAACGCTCGCACCATGGTCCTGACAGTGCACAATGTCCATCGCATTGGCAATGGTTCTGGCAGTTCCTCCTAAAGTTAGACGTACCTTCTCTATGACCTAGACATTTCACTTCTAGGTATTTACTCCAAGGGAATGAAGTCGTAGGTCCACACAAAGGCTTGTGTGTGAACACACAATACAGCCATACAATAATAGAATACTATATAGTAATAAAAGCTACCGGTAAACACAATATAGAGAAGTCTCAAAAATAGTGTACTAAGAAAAAAGAGGCAGACACACAACATGCACACGGAATGCTTCCATTTAAGTGAGGTCCTAGAAGAGGCACAAGTAATCTGTGAGGAAAGAAATCAAACAGTGGTGACCACTGGGAGGAGCAGGGTTGCCTGGGAAGGGGCTGGAGGGATCTCTCTGGGGTGACAGAAATGTTCTCTTTCTTTTTTTCCCCCCGTTGTCTTTTTTTAAAATCCTCACCTGAGGATATTTTTCCATTGCTTTTTAAAGAGAGTGGAAGGGAGGGAGGGAGAGAGAGAGAAACATTAATGTGAGAAGAGACACATCAACTGGTTGCCTCTGCACCAGCCCCAACCAGGGGCAGAGAGCAAACCCACAACCCAGGTACATGCCCTTGACTGGGAATTGAACCCGAGACCCTTCAGGGCATGGGCCGATGCTCTAACTGCTGAGCTACACCGGCCAGGGCAATGTTCTCTTTCTTGATAAGAGCCTGGGTTACTTGGGTGTCGGCACTTGTCAAAACTCACCAAACTGTACACTTAAGTTCTCTGCTTTTCATTCGTATGCAAAGCACACCTTAATTTCTTAAAAAGAAAAATAGTTTCAGACAGGCCCAAGGGACTCAACGCCGTGTGTATTTAAAAACAAAAAACAAACCACAAAAAGGCAAAAAACCTGTATGTCAGCAGGAGGGCCAGTGAAGACAGTGACGCCATGTGTCACTGAGAGGAAAGCACGCAATGTGAGGCCCACATGTCGTCTTCAGCCTGGAGGGCCACCTCCAGCCCAGGCTGGCTCCCCCTGGGTCACCCGCCATCAGCAAAACGTTCCCACTGCCTCAGTGAAGCCCCTCCTCTGGCTCTCACACTCTCTCAGTCTCCTCTCGGCAAAGGCTCACGTGGCTCAGGCACCCAGGCTTCCAGGGAGTGACCTGGGGAAACGCAGCGAGGAGCTCCACCTGCACCACAATCTCACCTTCCCCACAGGGCCTGCCGCCCGAGCCTCGCCCTTCTGCCAGCGGGAATCGAAACTGAACACTCCTTTGGAAAGTATGGGGGAGCAGGGAGGAGGCTTGTCTTGGAAGCAGAAGGAGATGGGGACCCCTGTCTGGGGCAGATAACATCAGCAGGTGATACTAGCCATGGGGAGCCAAGGCTCTCCCAGAACCTGGGATTGCGTGGAGTGGGGGTGCGGCTGGATACCTACCTGTTCTTTTCTTTCTTTTTTTAAAATATATTTTTATTGATTTCAGAAAGGAAAGGAGAGAGATGGGAATATTAATAATGAGAGAATCACTGATTGGCTGCCTCCTGCACGCCCCCTACTGGGGATCGAGCCCGAAACCTGGACATGTGCTCTTGACCAGAATCGAACCTGGGACCCTTCAGTCTGCAGGCTAAGGCTCTATCCATTGAGCCAAGCCGGCCAGGGCAGGATACCTGCCTTTTCAACAAACACCCCACGTAGGTTTTGGGGGACCCAAATGACAAATTTGGGGGCATCTTTAAGAAAAAGAATACCGTACTTTACTAAAAATAGATGAACAGGGTGCCAGAGCCCCGCCCAGGGTCCACACACCTGCAGCCCAGCCTCCCGGGGCTGCCTGTGAGTCCACCTCTGAGCCCAGAGGATTCGGGTGAGAGAGGAAATGAAACTCAGATGAGGAGCTCAGGTTAGCAGCTCGTTTACAGCGTTTCCTGAGCCCTTGCTGGTGCCCCGCCCTGAGCTTGGCTCTGGGGACCACAGGCCAAGAGCACGTTGTTCTTTCCCTCGAAAGTGTCATAGGTCATTAGGATCCCTGGTGGCGCCAATTATTAACCGCATTGATGTGCTGTGAAGGAAGTGCCTTCCGCTTTCCGTGGGGCACAGCAGCTGGGTGAAGCCAGGTCAGCTGCTTAATTCTCTAAGCCTCAGTTTCCTCATCTGGGAGGTGGAGCCAGTCACGAGCTTTTTCATCAGCTGGTTGTGAGGGTGAAACAAACTAACGCTCAGAAGGCACTGAAGTCGAAGCTGGCGGGGAGGGAGCGCCCCGGGGAATTATGGCTGTGTTTTCACATGTCCTACCTGTGGGCGGTGAGGCCAGGATGGGGTTCAGAGAGGGAGATGGTCCATGGGCTGAGTCTTGAAGGACCGACCGGTGGTATCCCTTCCATAGACGGCAGGAATAGGAGTGGAAGAGCCTGCAGCTCCATGGATCAAGCACACTCAGCATCACTGTTTGCTCACACTCCTCTCTGGGGAGCCCAGAGGATTAGTGTCGTATCAGTTAGCCAGACGCATACCTGCCTCTGCCTTTAGTCCCAGTTGACTAGCCTAGGCCTAGCCTCACTTCCCAATTTCTTTTAAATAAACATATCGGCATTTATTATTATTATTATTATTATTTTAATAAACAACAGAAATTTATTTCCCACAGCTATGGAGGCTGTATCTGAGATCAGGGCATCCGCACGGCTGGGTGAGGGCCCTCTTTGAGCTGCAGATTTCTCACACGGCGGACGGGGCGAGGGAGCTCTGTGAGATCTCTTTAAGAAGAGCACTAATCCCATTGCCAGGGCTCCAGCTTTAGGACTTACGCACCACCCACGGGGCACCTCCAACTCCCATCCCATGGGGCAATAGGGTTTCAACATAGGAATGTTGAAAAGACACTAACATTGAGACCATAGCAGCTGCCAGCAGTAGAGTTCTTCACACAATAATTGTTCTTAATGCCCTTGCTGGTTAATATTAGATATGTCATTTCTGAGTGTTTCTTTTTTATTGAATCTGTTGGGGTGACATTGGTTAATAAAGTCGCTCAGGTTTCAGAGGTACAATTCTATGATGTGTCATCTCTATACTGCATTGTGTATTCGCCAGCCCAAGTCACGTCTCCTTCCATCACCGTTTATCCCCCCACCCTTTACCCTCGTCTACCTCCTCCAACCCTCCTGCATTTATTTTAAAAGTAAACTTTATGTCATTTATGTCATGATCATAATGGGTGAAGGGGGTCATGGGAATTTTAAGAGGACACAAACTTTGGACCATAGCAGTTGACAAATACCCCAAACATCATAGAAGCCAGGAAGATAAATCTTTTATTAATTAATTTCCTGGTGCTAGAAATGTTTTGGCTGCATACCCTGCTTCTTCGTGTGATGAAGATTTGACACATTTCTACAGGGAGAGTAGAAAGATCATTCCGCTGGTCTGCTTCTTCTCCACCACCCAGGTACTTTGGGTACCAGGCGCTGTGGGACACGCTCCTTGGTGATGCTCCTCTGGTCCTGTATCTTGTCCCTGGACCCAGGTGGGGCAGCATGGTGGGCAGGAGGCCATTCCTAAGCTGAGAATAACTGAATTATTCATGTAAGTGGCTGTGAACCACAAAAACATATCCCACTAAACTTAAAGTAAATAGATACCCAATTCAACTTCCCCTTAGCCAGATCCCCAAAATGCACATGGCCTCTCCAACACTGTCTGAGTCTAGAGGAAGCATGATGGCGGGAGGGGAAGGAGACGGGAGTGTTAAGCAGTTCACTGAATGTTACAGACATTTATGCCCATGCAAACCCATTGCCATGCAGTGAAGGGCCTTAAAGTTCAAGCTAGGAAGGTGGGCGCTGGATGGGCTTACAGCCTGTGGTGTTTGCCAGATGGAGATGAGACCTGGTTTGGCTGTAGCCCCTGACCCCAGTCCGTGCCCTCCCTCTCAGCTGCTCCCCTTCTTTCTTCCTCTCCTACTCCAGGCTTCCAGGGAACAAAGTCCCTCTTGGTCCTCTGTAAACACTCCCTGGAAAGCAAACAGGGCTTACTGACACCAGATTGCTCTCTGCCTGGCACTGGGCAGATTTTACACCTGTCATCTTTTTTTTAAAAATATATTTTATTAATTTTTTTACAGAGAGAGGAAGGGAGAGGGATAGAGAGTTAGAAACATTGATGAGAGAGAAACATCGATCAGCTGCCTCCTGCACGCCTCCTACTGGGGATGTGCCCACAACCAAGGTACATGCCCTTGACCGGAATCGAACCTGGGACCCTTCAATCTGCAGGCCGATGCTCTATCCACTGAGCCAAACCGGTTAGGGCTGTCATCTTTTTTATTATTATTGATTTCAGAGAGAAAGGGAGAGGGAGAAATAGAAACATCAATGCCGAGAGAGAATCATTGATTGGCTGCCTCCTGCACACCCCACACTGGGGATCAAGCCTACAACCCAGGCACGTGCCCTGACCGAGAATAGAACCATGACCTCCTGGTTCATAGGTCGATGCTCAACCACTGAGCCACACCGACCAGGCACATCTGTCATCTTTGGTCAAGCTCCTGGCAGCCCTTCCCGGTCTGCGTGCTCCCACGCACCCACCAGCCCCTCCCTCGATTTTGGTGCTAGTTGCAGAGATCGCCTGAGCAACCAGCAACCAGCTGCTGACCTGCTAAGCTGACACCAACTAGTCCGCATTCTAGTTTATCTATTGCTGCATAAAATGTTACAAAACTTAGTAGCTTCACACAATGGCATTTATCTGGCTCACAAATCTGAATTTGGGCACGAGATGGGGAAAGCTCATCTCTGTGTAAGAGAATGGGAGCCGCTCTGTACCTATAACCGAGCCTCAGAGGCGTGCAGTGTCATTCCCACCACATTCTATTTGTCGAGGCAACAGGACAACGTGTGGTGCTAACCACTGCACATCCTGCCTCGGTTCTCAGATGCCTTTTCATGGGACGGGCTTCCTTCCATGGGCCGTATTGTTTGCCAACGGAATTTGGCTCTGTGCCTGCAAGGGTGAGGAGGGCTCTGCCAAACCAGACTTCTGGTTTCTTCTTTTTTTTAATCCTCACTGGAGAATATTTTTTCCATTGATTTTCAGAGAGTGGAAGGGAGGGAGTAGGGGGGAGAGAGAAAGAGAAACATCGACATGAGAGAGACACATTGATTGGCCACTTCCCACTCGTGACCCCACTGGGGCCAGGGAACCTGCAGCCAAGATATGTGCCCTTGATCAGGAATCAAACCTGCAACCCCTGGTCCGAAGGCGACGCTCTAACCCAGTGGTTCTCAACCTTGGCTGTACATTAGAATCACCTGGGAATCTTTTTAAAATCCTGATTTCTGGGCCTCATCCTCCGGAAATTCTGTTTCTGTTACTAATGTTGTGGCCTCAACATTAGTAACAAAGAAACAGAATTTCCGGAGGATGAGGCCCAGAAATCAGGATTTTAAAAAGATTCCCAGGTGATTCTAATGTGCAGCCAAGGTTGAGAACCACTGATCTAGCCCATTGCTTTCAGATAGAGTGGAAAGGAGGTGAGAGGGAGAAAGAAACATTGATGTGAGAGAGACACATGGATTGGTTGCCTCCCGCACATGCCCCTACCAGGGCTGGGGATTGAGCCTGTAATGTGCCCTTGATCGGGAATCGAACCTGGGACCCTTTGGTGAGCAGGCCGATGCTCTAACCACTGAGCAACCGGCCAGGGCTCCCGGTTTCATTTTTGAACACTCTTTCCTGTGCCTGGGGAGTGGGAAGCCCAGAGTGTCGGGCTCTGCTCTGGGTCCTGTCAACACTGTCATATCCAGGCCCCTTCCAGAGGGGGGCAGGGGATGGGAGCTGGAGGCTGCTCTGCTGAGCAGGAAGGAACAATGAGTCCATTCTCTTGTATCCGGGACTTCCTGAGGAGACTGCAGTGCGGGATGAAATGGTATTTTCCGTGGAATGGCCCATTATCTTATAGGACCCCAGGTGTTCCAGCAAGAGCACACACTCTGAGTCAGCCAGGTGTGGCTTCGGGTCCAAGGTGCTCCTTCCCTTGCTGGCTGGATGGCCCTGAGCCAGTTACTTCACCTCGTGACCCCAAGCTACTCCTCCTGTAAATGGGGGTAAGGCTTGTGTCATGTAACTTGCCTGCTATGAAATGAGAGGATATATGGAAAGCACCTTGCGTGGCCCTGACACATAGTAGCACTCAGTGATGCCCAGCACGAGACCCTGTACCCAAGGAATCTGACCAACACACAACAGTGTGGGGCTTTCCCTCCCTTGTTTTCGACACTGTGCTTCTAGTAATGCAACTTAAGATGGTTTTATTACTTTTGGCATATCGCTCAGTAGTTCTCACCCACTTAAATCCCCATTCTTTCCACCTGTGGCAGCTACAGCCCTCATAACGGGCCCAGCTGCAGGCAGGGATGTTCCAGAAAGATGGCCAATCCCACGCCACTTCCTCCATGGAAGGCCTGCCCAATCCGCCCAACAAAGAGGGATCCGGGGAGATGCAAACCCAGGCCCTCCGGACCCTCCCCTGACCCCCTAGTCCCACGAGGTGTCAGCCCAGCCACGTGCTCACGGGGAGAGATAGTGGATACTCAGTTCCTACGTGGTGATGGTGAGAAGGGTGGTGGATATTCCCCAATGCTGCTCTGCCGCCCAGCCTAGACACTTACTGAAATGACTTTTTAAACAATTTACTGGTGGGATGGGGGTGACAGGTGGACACCTGCATCCACATTGGGATCTAGAGAGCATCCTGGGCCACCACGTGGTTCGGACGTTGCAGACAATCCACGGCCAGAGTCCACATGACTAGGGAAGGAAGTCGCCGGGGGTAATGAGTAGCTCCCCTGCAGGGAGCAGGCCTGTTGTTCTGGGCAGTACGGGGTGCGGAAGCTCGCCGGCGGAGGACAGACATCAGGCTGTGAGCACTTACCACATGCCAAGTGCTTCACGGTTTCATCTCTCTCATCTTCACCACGAGTAGGCCAGGTAGCAAGAGCCCACTTTCTGTATCAACGAGGAGAGGAGACGGGTGCTGGGAGGTGTGGGGCTCATGCTGGGTCACACGGCCGGTGAGTGTGAGGGCAGCCAGAGCTGGGCCAGCACCTGTGGGCCAGTTCCAGTCTTCAAACTTGATTTGTCCTACATACTATTTAAAAATAAGGTAAGCCAACTTTTGGGAATTGGGAGATTTCACATAAAAATCCAGACCCCTAGTGTCTCTTTAAAAAAAAGGCAAACAAACATAAAGGAAGATGTGGCAACACTGGGCTCTCAGAGCTGAGAGCTGGCTGCCTCCTTGGAGTGTGGTTCCCCAGGCAGCCCCGCTCCTCCCCAGGCCCTGATGCCTCTCCAACACGGAGGGCCGGTGCCCGTGGCCATCGGCCATTACACTCCTCCTGTGTGCTTCTTGTAAGACACACATGTTTCATCATTCCTAGGACTCTCCTGAAAGCGAGGAAATAAGCAATACATTGAAAGGGCCTCTATTTGTCACTGGCTCATGGCTGAGGGCAATAGTACCGCCTTCTTCTCTGTGTCCCAGCACTTAGCACCATCTTCTGAACATAGTAAGTAGGTGCTCAATACGTGTCTGGTCTCTAGGTCCTCCGACTCCTGATGAGAGGGAGATCCTGGAGTCCGAGTCCTGGACTGGCCGCCTACCAGCTGTGTCATCTCCGGTGAATACCGTAACCTCTCCATGCCTCAATTTCCTCAGTGGAAACACCGCAATTCCTAACTCGTGGTAGTTGTGAAGATTAGATGAAGGTGCGATTATATACGGAAAGCACCTCCCTGGCTCAGAGTAAGGGTCCCACAAATGTCGGTTCCCCATCTCCTCCATCTGTTTGGCTTACCCCAACCTCCAAAGCACCTCTCTCTATGGTACTGGCAAGGACAGGCTCCTAGAAATAAGATCTGGATAAATGACTCCATCCATCGCCCAAGGCTTCTACAAGGCAAAAGCACCTCTGGCCCAAGTGACCAGATGTTCCAGTGGGGGCTGGGTGACCTTCCTCTGTGCATCATGGGACTTCGATGCTGTTTAGCAATATCTGCCTTTGAGGTCCCTGCATACCTCCTCTTTCTCTGGAAGGTACTCCCAGAGCGGGCCAGAACCCCCTGAACCCCCCATTCCTGTTCTCCCCACCATCCACCCATCTGAGCAGCCCCCACACTCATTGGACTGAGCCAAGCAGACACAAGCCCCAGACACCTTGGTACAGTTTTATTCAAACTCCAGATGCCCAGGCTTGGCCTGGCAGAGGGTGTGTTCTTGCCAGTGGCAAAAAGTGATACAGCACGTTCGTTAATACTCATCGTTTTAATTTAAATTAATAGCATTTCTGGAAGACAAATGCAGTTGGTAGAAAATATAAAAACTTTTCCTGTACAAATTTTACATCACATTCAAAAGAGCAAGTGTGTGCCTCGCGGCCACAGGAGACACGGGGTGCGCACGCTGATGAGATCCTGGCTGACGTCGCCGAAGCCCACAAGCTCCCGGTTCGGCTTCACAGTTATGTCTCCACCTGCCCCCAAATCGACACCGAACACAGGCTTACAGGGCGCCACTCCCCCCGAGGTCACAAGAAATGCTGGGCGGGGGCAGAGTCCAGGGCCCTGTGCCTGTCTTTAATTTGGTGACATGGAGAGGTCACTTTGCTACACACCGCTCACGACGAACAGGGACTCGCTGGGGTTCAGGACCTCAAGTTGGATGGAGACCCAATGGCTGCGGCTCTGGTGGCTAAAGGCAGTGGGGACACACACCTCTGGACTTTGGAGGTGAGGCTGGAACTGGGGGGGCCCTGAAGGGCCAGCGCTTGGGCTCCACTCTGACCCCAGTGCGGACCTCTGCAGCCCCCAGAGCTCTCTCCAAGGAGGCCTCCCAGCATCTCCTTCCCCTTCACAGTTGGCCATGAGGCTGAATTCACAGTATCTGCCGTCCTTCATGTTTCCAGGGCAGGAAGGGAGAGCGCACGGAGGGCACGCACGTCTTCCTAACCCCATTCACAGTCATGGAAACACAGGGAAGGGGGCCAGTGGGGGGGGCTTTCCGAGGTGTTTATCCTAAATGACGGGGAGCGCAGAGGCTCGGGCTACGCGTGGGGAGGCTGCCCGGGGCCTTGAAGAGGTGCCCCCCAGGCGCTCAGCTACACTCTCGGGGTTCCTGGCAGACTGTCAGTTCTCAGGGTGGAGACAGTGACTGTCCTATCACCAGGCCCCCAGCACTTGCACAGAGCACAGTAGCTGCTCAATGAAAGCTTCTTGAGCTGACCCACGAGTGTCACTCACAAGAAAAAACAAAACACAGACTAACTTTCGTGGGCTAAGGAGGCACTGAGCCCCGTGTGCTCCGCTGCTGTCCAACCCCAGGGCTCACCAGCACGGCCTCGGGCTCAGAGGGGGAAGCCGAGAGGCAGCAGTCACACACACTGTGATGACGGTGGGGGTGACCTTGTAGAGGGCTGATGGGGGAAGCCAAAGGCATGATGGGGAGACACAGACAGCCCCACAGAGGACAGACCCACACAAGCCAAAGCCACTGGTTTCCAGCTCCCATCTTCCTCCCACACCCGAACTGGGAAGGGGAGAGGGGCTCCCATCTGAAGGGTGGACGGGCAGCGGGAACCGGGTACCTTGCATTGCCCGGCGACTGTGCTCTCCAAGTACCGCTCAGCCAGGGTGCTGGCCTGGCCTGGAGAGGGGCCCACAGCCCACAGCGTCTGGGCAGAGGCCCGTTTCATACGGCATTTTGGTCAGACCAGGAAGGGGGAGGGTGGCTCTGACGACTGGGAGCTTTGCTAGGGGCATAAATGAAAGGGGTGGGAGGACCACCTGCCTCCCATCTTGGCTCAGAGCATGGACACAGGTTCTGGGCCTGAACCCAACCACATGGCCACTCTCACCCCCCTTGGTCATTTCTGGTTGGGAGCCTAGTAGGACAGAACGTCCACTGACGGGCTTCTTTGCCACCTGGAACTTGTCTCTTGAGGCGGCAGCTTCTAATGAAGACAGGCAGGATGCTCTCTCATCACAGGCTGTCCTTCTGGTTCAAACGGAGGCCTGACAGGGAGGCCTGACTCGGTGCTGGGGAAGGCTCTGGAGACTGGGGGGCTCTCATGAAAGGGGGGGCACACGCCTCCCATCTTAGCTCTGCACATGGACAGTGGGGGAGCCAGGAGTGGGCTGAGGGGCTTCAACAGGACTGGGGCCGGGGAAGAGATGGGCGGCTCCAGGCCTTGGGGTGACTGAGGATGGGTGTCTAAGGAGCCAGCCAGGTAACACTGAGGCTGGGAGGGGGCTCGGGGACCCACTGCTGCTTCTCCTTCCCCCGCACCTTCCTTGTCCTCACGGAGCCTTCACGGCACACACAGCCTTCGCTCTGGGGTCAAATGTCAGTCAGGGATTCAGCTCTGGCTAAAAAGCCGAGGCCCTGGCTGCCTCCCTGGGGGCAGGAAGGAAACTTCGCTGCAGAAGGTGGAACCCTGGCGGGAACCACTGGATCAGCACAGATGTTATTCGGGTTTGATCCGTCTCTGCGTTTCCAGCTGGGGTGGGCTGAACTGCAGGGGTCAGAGGTGAACCCAGCTCTCTGGGATCTGGGGACCCTCGTATTCCAGCTCGGTTCCCAGCCAGGGTTTCCTCTGCAAGAGGAGGAAGGGACGAGGGGAGACCCTGGCCGAGGGAGCTCCCTCCCCGCCCGCCCCACAGGATTTAGGGCCAAAGCAGAGGCGAGGTCAGATCTGTGGTCCCCCGTCCTGCCCCCAAAACGTCCACAACCAGGAGGCTTTCCTTCCTGCGGCCCAGCGCAGGCTCCCTGTCCACAGGGCTCTCCACAGGGGCACCACGTCCGCTGTCCCGGCCGGCGGGGCCGGCGCACCCCGCACAGCCTGCTTTTATTATTACCTATTGTAAAACATCGCGCTCACTCCGCAGAAACGTACATGTAAACATTGGCTGCCCGTCGGGACAGGTTTGGTTGTTGGTGATGTCACTTTAAGGAACAGCAGGTGCAGCTCCGTCTCCGAGACCCGAGTGTTTTCTGCACACAAATAGGTCTGAGCCCAGAACGCAGGCTGAGCCCAGAACGCAGGCTCCTGGCTTGGGGGAGCGGCGGGCGGACGTTTCGGTGGCGAGTGCTGCTTTTTGTGGTGGAGGTTGTGTGGATGTTTTAGAAACACTTTGAAAAAGGAGGAAATCGGCGGGGAAACTGCACAGCTGGCTACATCTTTGGATTACTGGCCTCCAGGGCGCCCAAGCCAAACCTCTCAAACCGGGGTACAACTTTGCTGCTGTTAATGCTGCAAAGAGGAACAAAAACAAGGGTTACGGCCCCGCTGGTCTCGAGCAGATTAGGGTGACATGAGCTAAGGAGCGGGCCAATTCTAGAAGCTCACAGAGGACCCAGCCCACCAAGAAGGGAGAATGATCCCACAGCCCACGGCCGTAGTCTCGGCAGAGCTGCTCCTGGTCGTGCCGGGTCGGGAGCCCAGCCTTGGCCACACGCCCCCCTGGAGGGCGGCGGCTTGTGCCTCTCACAGCCCCCAGCTCCCAGAGCAAGTACCTGCCATGGGCCCCTCTGAGCTGACTTCTCACCACAGCCCAGGGAAGCTCGTGCTCCCAGAGGAACTGGGAGGACACCCGACCCCAGAGCTGAGTGACATCACCAGCTCCTGTGAGAAGTGGGCCTCACACACGGGAGAACATCAGGGCCACCTGGAAGCGCGCAGTGCACAGGGCCGGCCTCCAGAGACCGGGATCGGGTCTTGGGGGCCCAGGAGTCTGCATTTGGCAACAATGCAGGGACTCTGGGTGCCCGGCCAACCACACTCTCGATGAGCTGGCTCAGGGTCTGGAAATTGCCCTCCGCACTGGGCAGATGTAAAGGGAGCAATGTTGCGGGTGGGAGCGGGCAGGAGCTTTGCTTTCATCAGTGAAACTGTTTGGAGACAGGCCCCTTGCTTTCAGACGACCCCCGCTGAGCGCTGCTGAGCAGTCCTTCCAAGCTGGTGTCTTTTACGGCAACAGACCTTGGGGTGTCCACCACCGGCAGCCCTGCAGAGGGCACAGCCCTGCGCAGCTCTGAAATCGCCCCACTCCTTGCTGGACAAGATCCCTACGGTTAATAGCCAAGCAGACCCCCTCCCCCGGTTCTTTGGACCCAGCCACTGGGAGGCCGACGTGCTGGGGTTGGCAACGTGCAGGTTGGCAGGGTGGGGGGAGGGCACAGGTCTCACTGAGCTGTTAGTAGGAGGCAGGGCCACCCAACAAAACACGCTAGCACCCGCAGAGGAAGAGCTAGAGAGGGTGCAGCCGCGTCCAGGGCCTTCTGGGGGGAGCTGTTAGGGGTCCTCCGCGGACGTCAGTTATTCAGGCACACGCAGGCGGTGGAGACGGAGGGGCCAGTTTTAAAAACAAACAAAGCAAAAGAGGAGGCCTCAGGAGGGAAGGTGGAGCGGCAGAGATGGCGTCCCCGGGTTAGTGCCCGCCTCTCGGTTTGCATTTGAGCAGGAGTCGAGGTGCCGAGTGACGATTAGGAGGAAGAAAGCCCCAGGCACATGCGAGGCAGCCAGGCCTACAACCTATGGGAGGAAAGAGAAGGGAGAGCAGCGTGAGTGAGAACCAGGCCCCACGGGGCGGGGGCAGCAGCCGGGGCCTGGCCAGGTCAGGGGACCCTCTTTCCCTGGAGAGAAAGGGATGCTCCTGTTCCATCCCAGGCCTGGCAGCCGAGCGGGCAGGGAGGGGAGCCTGGCTCAAAGAACCATCCCTGAGCTGCCCGGGGCCCGGTCACAGGATCTGAATCAGAGGTTAGCCAATGGGCCCTCTGCCCCTCAGCCCTGGACTATGCAGATGGACTTCTTGGAGCTCACTACTTCTGCTCACTGCATTCTTCTGTAAGCTCTGGCCAGAGGGCACCCGGGGGTCTCAGACGATGACCTCCGTTCTCTCTCACCCAGGCGCAAGCCATAGTCTGCCACAGGGTGGGCAGAGGCCCTGCGAGAGAAATACAAGCCCGCAGAGGCCTTACTGGTGGCCGTTTCAGCTGCAAAAACATCCCTTTGGTTTATGAGAAAAACACACACAAAGATGAGGTAGCTGGATGCAGACAGGCAGGAAGCGGGGTGAGCGGAGGGGAGGCTGCGACAGGCAGAGAGGGAGGGAAGTAACAGAAGACACACTATTCCTCCAGAGCGGGGCAGGGGTTCTTAAAGTCAGGGTGGCCGTATCGTCCTTTCCCGTAGTATCGGCTCCGCCAGCGACTGGGAGTGCCCCGCGATCATGTTGCCAGGTGTGGGAGGCGCGAAGTCCGCAGGTGATGCCGTAGGGTCGGCCCCCCGCGTGGCAGGTGGAGGAGGAGCCACAGGAATCAGGATGGCGGGAAGAGACAGGGAGATGACAGGACAGGTCATCGCATCAGCCACCCCCCAAAATAAAAAAGCAACAAAACCGATGGAAAAGAAAAAAGAAAAGGAGAATTAGAGGCTGAGTGTGTAGAAGTAAAACTCATGAACAGGAAGCTGTGACACGGACTCATGAGGGGGTGCTGGCATTCTTTTCCTGAGAGGCTAATGCTGATGGTGGTGGGCCAGAAGCAGTGCCCAGCGGTGCCTCAGTTTCCCTCGGTGAAATGAGACTGTGGGCTATGGGGTCTTTAGGGGATCTGGAACCATCTCAGAGCACCTAGCTTTCTCTTCTGCAGATGAGAAAACCGGGGCCCAGACTGTCAAATGAGTTGCCCGAGGTCGGACAAGCCAGATCCTTGGACTTCTTGCAAGTCCAGGAGAACCCCCTACTCCTGGTCTCTGCTGGGACGGCTCCTGTTCAAAGCCCAGCTCCAAGGACTTCCCTGCCGGAGACCCTTCCTCAGGCTCCCTGGGTGGGCAGAGAGGGCCCGTCCCTGCTCCCAGAGGCCGTGCTCTGTCCCAGCACTCGGCATATTGCAATTATTCCCTCATTCGTTCACGCACCCATCACCTGTTTACTGAGCAAAGGAGAAAGGTTGGGGGACTAGAAAGCTCTGTGCTGAGTCTGCACTATTTTAAGCCACAGCCACTCTGCGGGTTTTGGTGATGCTCTGACGTCCAGGGGCCCGTGTGGCCCTGTCCTACGCAGCATCCTCTCATCTGGGCCTGGCCTGGGCCCGGCGTCAGCACTTCTCTGAGAACAGTGATATGGAAGTTTTCAGAGGAGAGCTGGAGACAAAAGGCGTCTCCGGACTAGACGCGGTGAGTGAGATCCTGGTATCACTGGTGAGGAACAGGTTCTCCGGCTAATCTGCTTTGAGTGTTTGCCACAGTCCTGGGCACACAGGGCACATGGTGCCCTCTAAGACCCCACATGCAGCTACCAAGGCTGGCTGGCGGGTTTGGCCGCTGAAGGGGTACTTACTCAGCAGACTTCCAGAAGTGCCCGGGGTGGGAGAGCCGCCGGTTCAGCTTGGGCAGTTTCTCCAGCATTTCCATCAGCAGCGTGAAGCTGGGCCTCTCCTGCAGGTCGAAAGCCCAGCAGGCGGACAGGATCTCCTGTGGGCAGAGGCAGTGTTAGTGGGTGCGAGCCGGCTGAGAGGGAGGAAGGTGAGCTGGGGCCTCTGCACAGGGTCCCCTCGGCGCTCGCAAGCACCCCCGGCTGGTGGTCCCGTAACATCCTGCTGACATTGCGATGACTGGCCAGCAGGGCTGAGAAATAACCGAATTTCAGAAAAGCGCTCATGCTTCCAGTTCAAATAGAAACCCACAAGCCCATCTCCCCTCCTTCCTTCTTTTTAAAAAAATATTTTTTTATTTATTTCAGAGAGGAAGGGCAAGGGAGAGAGAAACATCAATGATGAGAGAGAATCATTGATCAGCTGCCTCCTGCACGCCCTTTACTGGGGATCGAGCCTGCAACCCGGGCATGTGCCCTTGATCGGAATCGAACCTGGGACCCTTCAGTCCACAGGCGGATGCTCTATCCACTGAGCCAAACCAGATAGGGCTCCCCTCCTTCCTTCTTAGACCTCCCAGGAACAACAGTAACGAAGCTGAGGAACAGGTCATAGAAAAGACATCGGCAAGGAAGCCACCAATTTTTAGAACGGAAAGTGGAAGGCGGTGTGTTGACAGGGGAAACACAAGATGCTCTGAATGTGTGCAGAGGGGGCGGCAACAGGTGGGAGCCTCAGCGTCACGGGAACGAAGGCTGAGTGACAAGGACTAAATGCGGGGCAGCAGGTGAGAGCGGGCAGCACGGCGGCCCCGAGCGGCCCCAGAGCAGAGCCCTGCTCACCGTGGCGATCTGCGGCCTAATCTCAGGGACCCACACATGTACACACACCCCCACTTCAGCCTTTTGATTCAGAGCTACCTGTGAGAAAACATCCTGCACGCACAGTCAGGCTGACGTGCCCATGTGACAGCGGCATGTGCACATCCACTTAGACTCAGCAGCTCAGGTGTTTGCTCCTCACTATGACGGGGCCCCTAGGGTAGCTGCCAGGTAGGAAAACTGGGGATAAACGGACCCTAAAAACACCGACTGAAGACACGGTGCGTGTGTGCGGGGGAGGGTTATCCATAAAACAAGACCAGGGTGCAATAAAGAAAGAAACTGACAAAGTGATGAAGTGCTTGCAATGAATCATGCAGCCTCCGAAATAAAACGTGAGGTAGAAGGAGTAGAAAATAAGATCAAGGAGATCCCCTCACTGCGGACCCAGCGCTGGGGAGGAATGGAAGGAAATGTGACAGAAGGTGAAAGACACGGAAACTCACGCGGAAGGACCACATTCTGTCTGGTGGAAGTTTCCACCAGAAAACAAAGACACCATAGGGCAGGAAACTAGAACAGCCATACACAAGAAATCGTCTCAGAAAGTGGAGGGGAACAGAAATCTTCAACTGCCAGGGTCCAATCAAGGGACTGAAGAAGATAAAAAGACTCCAGGTGACGCCAGAACACAGCAGGTCTGAACTCAACCAACGGACAGGGAAGCTTTTTTTTTAAGAAGGAGGGTGAGCGTGGGGTGATAAAGGACACGGGCCGCCAGCCAGCAGCAACGAGGCCGGCCTGGCACACACCTGCCCCAGGTCCCGCGGCTCAGGTGTGTGAAGGAAGCGCAGCCAGGCCAGGTGCCCACGCCCTCCCTCTAGCCCAGTGATGGCGAACCTTTTGAGCTCGGCGTGTCAGCATTTTGAAAAACCCTAACTTAACTCTGGTGCCGTGTCACATATAGAAACTTTTTTATATTTGCAACCATAGTAAAACAAAGATGTATATTTTTGATATTTATTTTATATATTTAAATGCCATTTAACAAAGAAAAATCAACCAAAAAAATGAGTTCGCGTGTCACCTCTGACACGCGTGTCATAGGTTCGCCATCACTGCTCTAGCCCTTCCTCCCTGTCCTCGGACAGGTGGCTACTCACCGTGACTTCCTTCCCCAGGCTGGCGGAGGCCAGGACTCGCTTCATTCCCTCTCCACTTCCGATCTGCCAGATCAAGGCCTCTGCGGCTTGGTTCTTAAAGGGCCAGTCTCTTGCTTGCAGCTCATACCAAACGGTCCTGTGGAGACCATCCGTGCAGCGTGAGCTCCTGGACCGCTCAGCCCAGCTCACGCCCGGGGCTCATGCTGCCAATGCCAGGAGCCCAGCCAGAGGCTCCAGGATCCTTCTCCAGCCTTCTCTACCCGCCGGGCTTCAGGGAATGCCATGACCGCGTCCTGGAGGGTCTAGCGGTGGTTCTCAACCTTCCTAATGCCACCACCCTTTAATACAGTTAGTTCCTCATGTTGTGGTGACCCCCAATGTCATTGTTACAAATTGAACATAATTAAAGCATAGTGATTAATCACAAAAACAATATGTAATTATATATGTGTTTTCCGATGGTCTTAGGCAACCCCTGTGAAAGGGTCGTTTGACTCCCAAAGGGGTCGCGACCCACAGGTTGAGAACCGCTGGTCTAGAGTGTCTGTGGCCCGGCGTTCCCATTGTGCTGGGGAGTCTGAGGCAGCCCAGGCTCTGAGCAGAGATCCTGGTATAACTGTCAACCTCAGTGGGGCTGATGCCTACATCCAAAGGTTGTTTGAGGAGCAACAAAAATGCCAAGCCCAGTGCCTGGCACACAAGGGTGCTTCAGAAGTGATAAGGAAGGAGGGGGGCGGGGAGACCACCGCCGAGGGGAAGGACATCCGAGAGATTACAGGGTGAGGCCTCACTCAGCCTCTCCGAGTCCCCTGGCCTCTCTCGACTGTTAGAGCCACACTGTCCCGTGTGGGGGCCACTGAGCCACTCTCGTGTGGGCGTGGAACTGAGTTGTGCTGTGGGTGTTAAAACACACGCCAGGCTTTACAACTCCATACGGTAAGGCAGCCCCTTCAATTTTAATTTCTGATTACATGTTGAAGTGATAATATTTTGGAGAATCCGAGTTACAGAAAATATATGACTGCAACGGATTTCATTGGTTTTTCTTTTTTAATGCGGCCAAGAGAAAACTTCCTATGTGGCTCACATTAGACAGGGTGAGGCAGAAGGAGGTTTGCAGTTATTCGTATGGAAAATAAATAGTAATAGAAGAATAATCTGTTTCGTGTACTCACAACTGCAAACCTCCTTTTGCCCCACCCTGTATCCTCCGTTTTTCTTTTGCTCACTTTCCAGGGCAGTAGAGGCTGCTGGCAGGACATCCCAGACTGAGGGGACCCAGAGGGGCAGTTCTTAGCTCTGGTGAGCGTCCTCACGGACAATGGGTGAGACCTTAGTCCTCATGAAACTATGCTATTGGGGAGGTGCCATTACTCTCCCATTTTAAAGGTAGGGAAAGGGAGGGTCAGTAGTGTAGTCACTCGCCCAACAAGCAGCAGAGCCAGGGCTCAAAGCACGCCCCCGGCCCCCACCCCGGCCCCCAGCCTCAGAGCCGCAGCAGGAGGGCCTCCTCACCCGAATGCATAGACATCAGCAGCTTTGGAGAACGGCAGCTGATCCTCTTCTTTCCCGGGGGTCATCTCGCGCACGATCTCAGGAGCCAAGTAGCACAGCCAGTCGTGTGACAGCTTCAGCTTGTTCTCACACCTGGTGGCCAAGAAGTCAGGGCTCGGATACAAGGCCTTTCAGCGAGCGGCCATCAGAGGCTCGCCCGGCCCAGAGAGGCCGCACGCTGAGCCTGCACTTGCCAAGGCACGGGGCGCTTGGGGGGAATGTAACAGGAGAGCGGTAGCCGGGTTTTTCTAGGGAAGCCGGCCAAGAAGGGGGATGGGGAGGGAGCCGCACTGGCAGGTGCCTGGTTCTCGGAGCACACCCTGGAGGACTGGAGCACATCCCTGTGCAGGAAATCAGACCTGCTTTGCATCTCAGGATCTGGCCTGGAGCTGGCTCTCCAGCTTGGCTGCCACTCTGCCTCCTGGGGGTCCCCCAGATGCTTGGAGAGGAGCCTTTCTCCCCATCCCACCCTTTCAAGATTTGGAGAAATAACACCTGACGCCCTTCCTCACATGGGGGACTTGAACCCTGGTCCTCTGCCCAAGGTGGTAAATGTGAGTGAGGGGACCCAGCCTCCCTGGGTCAGCCTGAGAATCAAGTGTACGAGGGACCTACAGGTCATCTGAATCTGATTCTGGACCAGAACCACAAAGGCAGGACCAAAGCAAACTGGCCCTTCCTACAGGGAGGGCTGCTCCTCAGACACAGGAGTGCCCAGACCCCAGCTGGACCCAGGCCCACCCAGCACCCCAGTTCCTTCCAGTTCCATCCGGATGCCCAAGGCCAACTCACCGTCCCTCTCGGACCACGCCCGACATCCCGAACAGCCCAAAGTCGGTGATGACCACTTTGCCGTTGTCATAGAAGACATTCTTGGATTTGAGATCCTTGTGCACGATGCCCTTGGCATGCAGGTACCCCATGCCCTGGAAGACAGCGGAGCCCCACGTCAGGGGGAGGGAAGATGAGTGACAATGACCTAGTGTCCACCTGGGCCAGGCACCGAGCTCGACGCCATACCCAGATCGCCTCACTTAATCTTCACAGTCTCACGCGGTGTAACTGTCTCCATTTTACAGATGAGGAAACCCAACTCAGAGAGAGGAGGTCACCTGCTCCAGGCCACACAGCTGAGATCTGGTTTTGGTCCATCTGTGCCCTTTCCATGCCTCTGTGTTGTCCAGCATCCTACTCAGACTTAGCTAACGTGGGACATGAGGAGAGGGAGAGGGGTGGGAAGCTGGGTGCCAGGAAGTATATAAAACATGACGAAACCATCCGTATTAAGGCATACAGGACCCATGTGATCTGGGACCTCTATCCAGGCTTTAACCAGCAGGCTTGTACCCTCAGACT
>NW_005369902.1:76248-108956 GCF_000412655.1 Myotis brandtii
GGGGGAGAGACAGAGAGGAATTCCCACAGAGGGCGTCCCCGAGTTCGGGAGGTCCTGGCATCTGTGCTGTCATGGGAGTTCTGGAATAATGGCTGAAATCTGGGGTCCAAGTTCCATCTCAGCACAGATTCTAATTTGCTGTGCAGCCTTGGATACTCGGCTTCTCTGAGACTCAGTTTCCTCATCTGACAAGCGAAAGGGCGGAGTGGGTGATTTCTAACCAGTGCTCTATGTGGACTGAACACGGCCTGGCCAGGTAGGGGATGTGGGTGAGCTGACATTGGCATGATCGCTTCAAGGTCAAAGCTGTCTTCTAATGCCAAACCCAGGACTCTGCAGCTACACCTATGAATGACTTTTCTCTTCTGCCCCAGAATCTGCGCAATGGCTCAGTGTTCTGAGAACATGCAGAGGGGAGCAGGGCCTAGCACGTCTGGGGCACAAGAAGTAGGTGTGAGGCTTGTAAGAAATATGCCTTTGATTTATAGAAAAGAAACAGCATGTGGCCAGGCGGCTGCTGAATTTCCCCAGAGCAAACAGGATGTGGGGGTGGGGAGAGAGGATGAGAGCTGTACCCGTGGCTGACAGCACTATCCTAGGAAGATTCCCTAGACCAGTGGTTCTCAACCTTCCTAACGCCACGACCCTTTAATACAGTTCCTTATGTTGTGCTGACCCCCAATTTCATTGTTATAAATTGAACATAATTAAAGCACAGTGATTAATCACAAAAACAATATGTAATTATATATGTGTTTTCCGATGGTCTTAGGTGACCCCTGTGAAAGGGTCTCGACCCCCAAAGGGTCGCGACCCAGAGGTTGAGAACTGCTGCCCTAGACAAAGGGAGGTGGAGTCCCCTAGAGAAGGCCCCAGCCCCCATTTTTTTTTAAATAACCCAATGGGAGACAGCAAGACCGAGGTGACCTATTAGGAAACAGGTGATGAAATAGTATGCAGCCAATGAGGACCTGGAGGAGGGTCTAAATAAATATGCCCAGCGAGAGATCCTGTACAATGGGCGCCCACTCTCCAGAGTGTTATTAAAAGTCTCATTTTCGCCATGCTTCTTGGGGGTGACTAGAGAAGGCCCCAGCCCATTTTTTTTTTTAAATAATCCAATGGGAGACAGCAAGACCGAGGTGACCTATTACTCAGCCAATGAAGAACTGGAGGAAGGTCTAAATAAATATGCTATGTTCCTTGCCCTGCTTGTGATCCTGTACTAGGGGCAGCCACACTGAGAGTGTTATTAAAAGTCTCATTTTCGCCATGGTTCCGTTTCCTAGTCCGCCATGTGAAATGTGGACAGGCGAACCATTTCTCACACGCTGCCGCTCTCCCCGGCTTCTCTGAAATGAGAGGCTCAGGGAAGGCATAAAGGTGGTGTTTTGGCTTTGGGGGCTTCAAACCTTTTTTTTAAAAAACACACACATATTTTATTGATTTTTTACAGAGAGGAAGGGAGAGGGATAGAGAGTTAGAAACATCTATGAGAGAGAAACATCGATCAGCTGCCTCCTGCACACCCCCTACTGGGGATGTGCCCGCAACCAAGGTACATGCCCTTGACCGGAATCGAACCCGGGGTCTCTCAGTACACAGGCCCACGCTCTAGCCACTGAGCCAAACCAGTCAGGGCGGGACTTCAAACCTTTAGCTCATTAGCTCAGCCACATGGAAATGTCACGTGGAAATCTTGGTTTGTCCATAAAAGTCACTGTGATGTTTAACTTTTCCTATTAAAAGTCACACCCCCGAAAGGGACGGAAGGAGGGAGAGGGCGGAGAAAGGAAAGGAGGCCGGGCTAAGGCAGAAGAGAAAGGAAAGGCCGGAAAGGGACCCAAACGTGGGGGCAGCTGCTGGGAAAGCTTTTCAACCGAAAACAAGAAAAGAGGAACTCCCGCCCCGCAGTATTCTAGTTTTTATCTGGGCCTGTTGCTAAATAAAGAAGAAAAAAAAAATAATAAGTTTTTCTTCATTTTTATTTAACTACTTTAAAAGGATGAAAGAAAGAAAAAGGGCTGCCTGAGTTGAGCCCGGGGGCCTGTCCTCATGAAACTTGGATTTGGAAACTTTAAGGTAGAAGTGTGGGTGCTCCCCCAGCCCCCCACAACAATGCTAACAGACACACCCCCTGCTGGCCCCGGGCCCCATGCTCTCTGTAGATTATCCCGTGTTACCCTTGTGTCCATCCTCCAAGGGAAGTTATGTTGGTTTCCCTGTTTCATACGGAAGCCAAGGCTCAGAGAGGCTTAACCACCTGCCCAAAGTCACACAGCTGATGGGAGCAGGATTCAAACTCAGGCCGCCTGGCGTTAAAGCCCGCTGCGTTCCTCCCTGACCAATCCATTCCCTCACTGCTCACCTAGTTTCCAGCTGTAGCTCTAATTGGATGAGACACAGATGGAGGGGAGGAGTGTAGGGGTCCCACCCTTGAGGTACCCCAATGCAGGGGAGAGACAAAGGCCGCCACCACCACCCTGACACAGGCAGGCAGAGCAGGAGGACGCCCCTTACCTTGATGATCTCCTGAGCGATCTGCCGCGTCTTGTTGATGTCCAGCGATGTCTTGGGGTCCCTCACAAACGAGTGTAATGTCCGCCCCTTGCAGAAGCTGTTGAGAGAGGCGGGTCAGGCAGAGGTCTGGGGCCAGTGCAGCCTGACCCCAGCCCTGTGGAGCCTGGGAGAGGCCGTGGGGAGAGCTGAGCTCTCTCCAACCCCTGCACCAGAATCCTCGTTCTGTTCTTAACCAAGCCTGCCTCCCATTCCTCTGGGCCTGCCTGAATGTACAAACACAAACTCAACTCGCATGCACCCCATTTGTGGCCCAGGGCAAGCTCGGGCCCTGGGGCTCTCTGTAATGATTCTCATGATCGTTTCTATTGTTTTCTGATCACAGAGATTTTATTTCAGTAAAGGAGAGTGGGAGGAAGGTGGAGGGGGGTGTCAGCGTGGTTATTGGATAAGGGCCCGCATTTTGGGGTCCCCCTCTACATTGTCCCCTAAAACGTGAGGTGAGGAAGGACCCAGAGAGAACGTGCGCCCACCCTCCTGATCCAGGAGAAGGTGACTTACGCCACCTGAGGAAGGGGCTAGTCGTTAGAAAACGTCTCCAAGGAGATAAGATGCTGGAGCCTCAGAAACTCTGAGAGCAGAGGAGGGGTCCAGAATATTGGCTGATAGTTCCTTACCTGTGTCCCAGTGCCTTCAGGATAGTCTACTAGTAAAGCCCGCTAAACCTTTGTCAACGAATGCCCTGCTACACTATTATAGGTATTCCTTCTAAGCCAGTGGTTCTCAACCTTCTGGTCCTTTAAATACAGTTCCTCAGGTTGTGACCCAACCATAAAATTATTTTCGTTGCTACTTCATAACTGTCATGTTGCTACTGTTATGAATCGTAATGTAAATATCTGATATGCAGGATGGTCTTAGGCGACCCCTGTGAAAGGGTCGTTCCACCGCCAACGGGGTCGCAATCCACAGGTTGAGAACCGCTCAGATCTTTTATGGGACTGGGTGGGTAAGAGATGGAAGGATGGAAGGACAGACGGACAGCGCTGGCGCCTGGGGTGTGGGGGTTGTGGAGCTGGCGTCACCACCGTAAGGCTGCCTAAGGAACCACGCTGTCGTGCTCTGGGCCGGCATTTTGTCCCCGGGTGTGGTGGCGGGTGACCTCGCACTGCTCAGAGGTTCTGGTGGGTGGTAACTTATGTCTGTTTCTGATAAACAAGCAAAATGGGGGTGTATCCATGTCCAATCACTATGCTGTACACCTGAAACTAATATAATGTTGCATGTCAACTATAACTGAAAAATAAATTTAACTAAAACCAAAAATCTTCCACCCTCTCCAGGGCACCCACATAAGTATCAGGGCCCCCAGGGAAGGTGAGGCCGAGGCGGCCACCCCAGCGAGGGCCGGGGCGGGGTTACCTGGTGATGATGGCCAGGTGGGGCGGGTTCATGCAGGCCCCCATGAAGAGCACCACGTTCTCGTGCCGCGTCTGCCGGTAGTTCATCACCTCTTTCTTGAACAGCTTCAGGTGGTCCTGGTTGTGGCCGTCCATCTCCAGCAGGCGGATGGCCACCTCGCCGTGCCAGCGGCCACGGTGCACGCGGCCCCAGCGGCCCTGCCCGATGGGCTCGCCCAGCTCCACCTGCTCGAAGGGGATGTCCCACTCCTGCAGGTACACGCTGGTCTGGCTGGCCTTGCGGGAGATGGGGCCCCGCCAGGTGCGGCGGGAGCTCGGCAGGTCGTCCACCTCGTCCTCGTCGTCTTCTGCCTCTGACTTGCCAGCCTCCGGCTCCTCGGCCTGGAAGGACAGGAGGAAGGAATTGAGGGACAGCAGATCTGGGCTCTGCTGACTCCCCCTCCCCGGAGCCCCGATCAGGTGAGGGAGGAGGACGGGCACAGGGTTGGGAGGCCCGGGTCCCGGTGCCAGCCCTGCACTGGCTTGTGTGGACAATAGGCAGGTCACTTGGCACCTCAGTGTCCTCATCCATGAAATACAGGCCTTGGCCGGGGAGAGGGGGATGGGGGGGAGGCCTAACACGCCAAGAGCTCCCTATGAGTGACATCTGATCCCTGGGGAAGCGCAGACATCCCCAGCATGAAGAATTGAACCGCATTCATGCTTCCTGGGTGTTCTTTTGTTTAAGCACAAGCGTCTGACTCTTCTCTGGGCAGGAGTTAGTTAACATTCTGCTCGCTTTGCAGGGAGCCAGGCTCGGCTGACACTGTGGTTCAAGGGTCAAGTGGTGTTGGCCTTGGCTACAATCAGAATCAGCTGGGGAGCTTTGGTAACAGATGTCTGGCCCCACCCTAGACGGGCTGAAGCAGAGTCTCCCGGGCTGGGCCCGGGCCTCCAGGCTGGGGGTGGGAATCATGGGCATTAAGAGCTGACTTTAGCCTCCAAAATAGAAAAGCAAAGGGAAGCTTGCTTCCTCATCCTTCTTCCCTGCCGAGCACATCTGGCCACATCTGCTGCAGCAGGCACCTGAGGTGGCCTCGCAGGGCCCGGCGCCTAACCGGCTCTGCATGCTGAGCTGGAGGGAAAGAGGGAGGGGGGAGAGAAGGCGCTGTCTAGGCTCACCTCTACTTCATGATCCTCCAACACGTCTGCCTTCGGCTGGTCGTCGAGCCTAAGAGTAAAATTGGGTTTGTCAAGGAGGCCCTGAGGGTGGGCCACTCCGCTCTCAGCTGGGCCGGGGACTCCCCTGTGAGTTCTGAGAAGAGGCCACCAGGCCTGGATCCTGACTTTGACCCTCACCTATGGGAAAGGAGGTCTGGATGCTGTGGAAACAGTCAGGAGGCGGAGGACCAGGCCCCATTCCCTTCTCCAGCCTCGGCCTTCTCCAGACTAACCCGAGGGTGGCGGGGTTGGCGGGGGAGCGGGGGGCGGCAGGGACCACCAAGGCCCTTTCAACCTGACAGCCAGTATGGAGGTTCCAACACAAGCACAGAACTTGAGTTTCTACTTGAGAATTGGTTCTGGTACGTCCCGGCTGTGTGACTTTATGCAGTTTCTTAACCTCTCTGAGCTGGCGATCCCATCTATACACTGAGGATGTACCTACTTGGGAACCTGAGTCAGGTGCTCAGCGTGGCCTGACACTGAGCTAGGGCTGCATGAGCAGGAGCTATTTCTAGTAGTTTCTATAACTCTGAGTACCCTTTGCCCCCTCCTCCTGGGTCAGGTTTACCGCCCCACCCAATGTTGACTGCACCGATAAGAGGCGAATAAAACCCTCTGGCTGAGCTCAGGGGCCTAGGGTGCCTTAGCCCAAGCCGTTTGCCATCTGGCTGGCCCATATGCAAAGTGGGAGGTCAGAGGTTCACGGGGTGGGGGGAGACGGTCAGAGATGTGGATCCAGCTGCCACAAGTCCCCATGGAGGAGAAAGGGGACACAGCACGGGAATGCCTACCGGGTGCTGTCCGCTGCATCGGGGAACGGGGCTGCCGGTGGAAATGCGGAAATGTCTGGAGGAAACAAAAAGCAAATACGAAGCGTGAGACCACCTTCCCACCCCCGTGAAAGACACAGCGCTTACACGCAGGGAAGTGGGTTCTCCCCCAGCCGCCCCTCACAGGGCTACACACGGGTTCTCCAGCCCTTCCCACGGGGCCACCTTGTGCTTTTCCTGAAACGGAACCTGAACACAGCCTCTACAGCACTTGGTTTGTCCCAGAGGGGCCCCAGGTGGGCGAGGAGGATGAAGTCTCAGTGAACGCCATTCCCCTGTGGTCTAACTGCCTCATACCAGCAAGTGGTGGAAGCAACCTGGGCTACTGTTTACTGGATGTGGGCCAGGCCCTCCTGCTCTGCTTGGAGGCCGGGCTGGTGGCCAGTGGAGGCGGAAGGAGGACTCACAGGTGGCTCGTGAGGGACACCTGGTGCCTGGCACCGGGGCTGGGAATTTCTGGCAGGAGCTGGAGCCCTGCCCCCTCGGCTTCCAGGTTTGGTCCGCTGGTGGACAGCTCGCAGGGGAGAGGAAGAAACACACAGCCCACACGCCAGCTGGGGCCGCCCCCTGAGTCTGGGGCTTTCCCAGTGTTAGCACCAGAAGCTGCACAGGGACACCTGAGAGATGGCCACCCAGGGCGAAACCAGTGTGTTACATAAGGCCAAGGCCTCCATAGCTGCTCCTGCTGCCTGCCTCCTTCTGTTCTCGCCAATGCACTCGGGGAGACTGGCAGCCCCGGGGCCGGCTGGGCCCCTCGCTCCCTCCTCTTTTATCAGCTAAAGAAGATAAACTGGAGTTAGCAGTGGCTCAGGCTAATCGAGCCTCTCCCTGTCTTCTAGGACAAAGAGCCTCCCCATCGGCCATCAAACTTCCCTCGATCTCACTCCAGGGCTTTCTCCTAGGCCAGTGGTTGGCAAACTGTGGCTCACGAGCCACATGAGGCTCTTTGGCTCCTTGAGTGTGGCTCTTCCACAAAATACCACGTGCGGGTGCGCACGTACAGTGCAATTGAAACTTCGTGGCCCATGCGCAGAAGTCGGTATCTGAACCACAAGTTCTCAACCTCTCTGGAAGCTCACAGACATAAAGAATCTGAGAGCAGCCGCAGGCCTTCTTATCAAGGAAACGCACGCGTGTGCCCAACATCCAGTGCACAGGCTCTGGGAGATCCCAGGCCCGGGCAGCCGCTGCTAAGGCCTCCTCCAAGCACCGCTGTCTCGTGTCCGCAGACTGCCAGGGAGGCCTGACACTTCTCCCATCCAACACCGCTCAAATGTTTCCACGGAAGAAAATCATGCTTGGGGTGGGGGTTCAGGGAGAAGCAGCACTCCGGTGGGAGGACAAAACGTCTCTGAAGCCCCATACTTTGCATTCTGCTCCAAAATGTGTCCATGTTTGTTTTAATGGAAATAGTTTCCTTCCCTTCCACACAGCACATCTGCAGAGCAAAATGTATCCTTTTGGAAGTAGAGGCACGTTTTCCCAATGCTTCCAGGCACTGCCCTGCACGCCATCCTAGAGCCAGCAGGCTCCTGAGGGAAACCACAGCAACAACTGGTATGAAACCACGGAGGCAGCTCGGGGAGCCTGCCCCTGACCCAGCCAGCCTGCGCGCCTGTGATACCCTATGGATGATCCTCTAAGAACTGACAAATGCTCCAAGCCACTCCCCTAATAGAAGAGCCTGGAATAACCAAACTACCATGACTTCAGCACAGACATTTTTAAACTGGGAAAAAAACAATTAGCTACAGACTTTGTCTAAAACTAAACCTTCACATGGCTAAATTAAGATTTAAAGTGGCAGATTGCTTATAATGGTGCTTGTCACCTTCAGCTAGAGAAATAAGGACTGACCGGATAAATGCCTTAGGGGCAGGAATATGGCCAAATGCAAAGACTGGCACATAGTAGGTGCGCAAAACAATTTTTGTGGAAGGGAATCAATAAATGATCGTCATAAGTTTTCTTTCTTCATTGAGGCGGCTTTTCCAATAAGTGGCCAGCAGATGGCGCCATGCGACAAGGCTCTGGAAGGTGAAGCCCACTGAGTAAGGGAAGCCTGTGGACCTTCCCAAATTGGCTTTGGCTTCTGTGAGATAAGCAGTTTCCTGGTCAGTGTTCGGAGGAGCAGACCATGACAGATGCGCAGAAGGCATAAAAAAAAGTCCTCCCCGCCCCCCCCGCCACTTATGCAAAAGGAGTTCCTGCCACCTCCTGGCATGTGACCCTGGACAAATTGCCTATAGTTTCTGTCCAAGGGGCTGGACAGGATGGATGCCACGATCCCTGCCAGCAAGGTACTGCCCCTGTGAAGGCTTCTACTCACCCTGCCCCCATTTCCAGCCTCAACAGACAGGCAGCTCTCAAAACAGGCGGATCTGAGACTCAAGCACCTCCAAGGTGCCGAGGGTGAGGGTGCCCAGGTGGGCTGGGCAGAGGGGTCACAGCAGAGGACAGTTAGTGGAATCATGCAAAGGACTCACCTGGAAAGATAAACTGCTGTCTATGATGAATGAAGTAGGCAGCTTTAAACAGAAGAGGAGGTGAGTCACACACAGAACAGCAAATGAAGCGAAGGGGAGGGGGCACAGGCATGGGCTTGGAGGGCGGCTGGTTATCGGGCTGGGGCAGGCATGCCCCCGGTGGGCCTGGCCAGGACAGGGTGATCCATGCAGGAAGGAGAAAAGAAGCTGGGAGAGCGGGTGTTGGCAGGAGCCCCCAGGAGTGAAGGGGCTTGCCCTGAGGACTGGGGTTCAGAGACCCAGCCTCCACGGCCACCCTGCTGCAGAGCCCCGGCCCATTCCGTTCCCCTCTCAGGCCTGCTTCTCTGTGAAATGTGCACGGGCCCAGGAGGGTAAAATCAACGGGGAGAGCAATGACTCTGAAAACATTTGACCGTGGTGCTGGGACTCGACCGTACCTTCCAGGGAAGAACATCCTCTCTTATGGAAAACTGAAGGGGGCTCGCCGGGGATCTGAACTCAGACAGCACGCCTCTACCCTCAGCTCTGCCATTTACGAGGCTCTGGGACCTGGGGAAGTTTGTTAACCTCTCCAGTTGTACTGCACAACGGGGTAGGAATAACCTTCCCCCAGGTTTATTCTTGAAGATAAGCTGAAATGCTCCTGCACAGCAGGGTGGTGGACGGCAGGGGTTTTTCTCCAAGATTAACACCCCCGACCAGCCCGGCCCGGACACTGCGGTGACCAGAGAGCTAACAGGTCCCGGAGAGAGTGAGGGCTCTGTGCAGCGGACAATGCGGGCCCAGCGCGGGGCATCGGGGAAAGCCGAGACGCTGGCTGACGTCACACAAAGCGCTCTCTCTGTGGCTGCTGTTTTTCAAACAGGCCCTTTCTTTTAGAAAAATCCAAACCAGGAGGTTTAGCCGAAGGCCCAGTTTCAGAGCATATTAATGACAAAGCAGAATGGGAGAGGAGGTTAATCAAATAGGCCATCGCTCAATAGCAGGGCGGGACGGGTAGGGTCATGACGATGCATTCGTGTCAGAAGATACCCAGCCACGTGCGGATTAAGGAGAAGGGACAGCAAAAGAGAAAAAAGATTCCTACAAAGGCAGTCTCTCCCCATCCCCTGAAGAAGTCCCTAGAACCCTGCTGAGATGGGCCCAGAGAGGTTGCCAGGCCTCCTGCTGGCTGCGGGCGGCCCAGCTGGGTCCCTTGGCACAGGGAGAGCTGTACGTCTGTCCTCCTGGGCCTGGAGTGACAGGTGGGACCTGCCCTGGACTCCATGGGCTGAAGCTGGCATTGGGCCTGTGGCTCGGCCAGGAGAAAACTGGAGCATCCCAGCTCCCCTTCTTCCTCCAGGCTGCCAACTGAATACACTGAAGGCCAAGACCTACTTGGAGCTGCCAGGGAGGCCAAGGCCGGGGCTCAGTCCTCAAATGGACACATGGGCTCCGCTCCTCTCCCTGGGGAGGCAGCACACCCCAGGTTTGGCCAAGAAAAAGGGGTCCTGGCCCTACAGACCCCAGGGCAGCCTGGGCTGTGGTAGAGTCCGGCCAGCTCTGGTCAGGTCGGCCCTGTGGGACTCAGTGTCATCAACTACACCTGGGGGATAACCTAATTCCAACTCTACAGGGTCTCTAGTTTTATGGAAAAGGGAACCAACACTTCTGTTTCGGTAGCTGGTTCAGATCTCAGAGCAGGTAAGTGACAGAGGCCGGATCCCCTCTCCCAGGCCTTCTGGACCCGCCCTGGCTCCCTGGGAGCTCAGAAGCCCTGAGCCAGGCATGTGCAGGAGGGCAGCATGGGGGTTCTGTCAAGAACACAGGCTTCATGTCAGACAGACTTGGCTTTGATCTTGCTCTACTGCTTACATGCTGTACAGCGCAGGGCAAGTCACTTCCTCTCTCTGAACCTCTGTGTTCCCATCTGTAAAATGGGTACAATTCAGGGCTGTTATCAAGTTTAAATACGGTAATGTAATTGAGCTGGGCACAGTGCCTGGCTCCCCGCAAGTGCTCTCAGTGGCTGCAGTGTTTGACCCTGAGCCTGCTGGGGTGTGCTGAGAAGGTGCATGTGACCCCATCCCTAAGAGCCCCCCAAAAGCCCGGCGGTGTGGTACCTGGGAAGTTGAACCTGCTGTCCCGCTGGCCGGGCGAGGGGTTGGGGGGCGTGGTGGCACTGGACGGGTTGGACGATGTTGGGAAGGGAGCCGGCGAGGAGGGCGTGGAGGACGTGGTGGAGGACGGGTTGCTGCTGGAGTCCAGGTGGTTCATGGTTGGAGGGTGCTCCTGCAGGACCAGAGACACAGGAAGTGGGTAAGGACTGTCACTGCCCCGCCCGGCTGCCTCCCGCACCCCTTGCTGGAACCCTCCCTTCCCCGGGTAAAAGCGAAGAGGTGAGCCCAGGGTATCCTGACGTTTTCCGGTCTAATATTTGAAGGAAGGATGGTACACTGACATCTTTACCTCAATGCCCACCCCCTAGAGGACTCCTGCTCATCTGATTTCAGCTCAAACATCCTTTCCCCTCAGAAGCCTTGCCTGAGCCCTGGCTGGGACCGCGCTCCTCCCCTCTATCCTCCCAGAGCTCCCAGCACTTCGCATCAGGGCCCTTCACTATGTTTGCCAACTGCAGGAATCTTGGGTGGTTTTCTGAAGAATGTCTCTCCCACCATCGTGTCCTGTGAGGGCAGGGCAGGGACCACGCCTGCTCAGCAGACCCCAGGGCCTGGCTCTGAGCCAGCACATAGTAGGGGTTTTTTAATGAATTCAATTCAGACCCTGACAAGTATTCGCTTTGTATGTGGCACACAGCAGCTGCCTAACAGTGTTCCCTCCTCTCTTTTGCAGACGTGCTAGCCAGGCCCACCCAGTGGCAGGAGGGTGAGGGGTGGGTGTCCGGGTGGGCAGAAATGCTGACGTGCACATGCCAGGGTGTGCATGGACATGAGGCGGTGAGGGGTGTGCAAGGACGGCGTGAGGACCATGTGAGGAAGGGAACGCACTTGGTGTAGTTGGAGAAGAGTGGGCAAGTGTAGAAACAAGTTGCCAAGGGGGGAGTGGCAGATCAGGGGGATGGTATTCTACCAAGGAAGTGCGCCCATCTGTGCCAGGCACTAATCCTGACAAGTAAGTTCATGACTATCATCTCGTTATCCTTACAACACCCTGTGAATGAAGATCATTGTTCCCACTTTACAAGATAGGAAAACGGAGGCTCAGAGAGGGACAGGAATGCACTCAAAGTCACAGAACAAAGGGGAAAAGTCAGGACTCGAACCCAGGACTGTGGAGCCTACCACCTTTGCCCTCCCCTCTCCATTCCTGGTGGGAATGGCATCCTCAGAGGGCAAGGTGATGCCAGGCAGACAGGAGAGAAGACACGAGCGGGCCCACAGAGACACCAGGTGGAGCAGCCCTCCAGGCGGCATCCTCCGCGTCCCCGTTAACTGGCCCCGCCACCTGCCTCAGTGCCCTCTGCCCAAACCTCCACCCAGGCTGCCCCAAACCAAAGGCCAGACACAGACAGGGGCAGCCAGTCCCCTGGCCCTCAGCAGAGAGGCAAGTACATGCTAAGCCCTGGTCTGGGGCTGGGACACAACATACTTGAAACACACAGCCACACCCATAGCCGCCTGGGGGAGGCCACCCACTCCGTGGTCACCAGGATGGGGGTGGCTGCAGAAGCCATCAGCATGGGTGCTTCACAGATACCAGTACCCCTGTGCACGGGGGCCCCAGACAGGCCTGGGACCATTGTGGGGGACACAGGCCTTCGAGAATCTGTCTAGCTGCAGGGCGTCTGTCTGTGCATTAGGTGAGAAGCCCGGCCAGAGGCCATGGAAGAAATGCACTTGCACGGGTTACTTCTGTATGGGTGCCTCACAGACACCACGCACCCCTGTGCATGGGGGCCCCAGACGGGCCTGGGGACCATCGTGGGGGACACGGGCCTTCGAGAATCTGTCTAGCTGCAGGGAGTCTGTCTGTGCATTAGGCGAGAAGCCCGGCCACAGGCCATGGAAGAAATGCACTTGCACGGGTTACTTCTGAAGGTTTGCTGCACTGGGACTGCGGCTGGGCCTGTCTCTCACTCACAGGGGCCCCAGTCCTCAGTCTCCTCGTCTGTAAAATGGAGGTGATGTCAGCATGAAGGTCAAAGGAAACACCACTGGGAAAGTTCCTGACTCACAGGCAGTGAAATATCAGCTCCAAAAGGGCGAGTTGGGGCAGGGCACGGGTTACGGGCATGTACTAGGAAATGGGAAGTTTGCTACATGGTTAAAGATAGCATTCCTGAAGGTCCCTCTGGCCCCAGATGTGGACTGCACTGTCCTGCTGGACCCCCGCATCAGGGGGCTTCACAGAGAGGAATCCGGGTGGGGGGCTTTCCTGGCAGAAGCAACAGACCCCCCAGGCCACCGTCCAACGTACCTTCTTTGTCAGTGCCTTGGGGAGGGTTCCGAAATGGGGCTCGGCTGCTCTGTCCACCGGGTTGTTGATGTCCGAAGGGACAGATTCCGTCCTCCGAATCCGAGCTACTGGAGAGGGGAAACCATCAGCAGGGAACAGACTGAGAGAGAGAGAGAGACTCGCCCCCAAGGCAGAGGAGAGGAGAGGAGGGCGCAGCACTCACTTGGAAGGAAGGATATCCGACAGGCGGGGGCTTCCTTGGTGCACTTGTTATGACACTTCAACCTGGGGAAGGAGGCGGGGTCAGTGCGTGGACGGCCACGCGGCCTCCCTGGGCACGGACGGGGGTGCAGAGGCACTGCCTGGCCGCCCCGTGCACCTCACCCTGGATGCCCCAATTCCCACAAATTTCTCAACAGACATGAGCTCGGAAATGGAGAACTGATGTGGACAGTCCTCGCGGCTACTCTCTGCTGAGCGTGACCACATTCCTGCTGTTGTCTGTCAGGCCTAGAGCACGGGAGGTTTGACTATACCCATCTGGACTGTCACGGTGGGTCCCACATCTGCTTCTCTTTTCCAGAGAATGTCTGCCGCACCAAGGATGCCCCAGGGATGCGGGGCAGCCCCTCCCACCACATTCCAGCACGGACCACGTGGTCAGAGGGTCAGCAGGGCGGAGTCCTCGTTCTGGACCTGCCTGCTGCCCTGCGTCTGGGGGCTCTCACTGACAGATGGGCCTGCCAACCTCACCCCGCAGTTGCAGCGTTGGGCTCAGGAGTCACCCTCCCCATGTGAAAGGCACCACTTGAAAGGAGCCGGAGGCCCCCCGATTTAAAGCCAATTGGCCGGGAGCCACCACAGACCTAGCTCTGGCATCTCCTCGGTGGTCAGGAGAGCCGCCCACCAGGGAAACACGATTTATCCAACTGACACGGACGAGGCCCGTCCCCTACAGGCTCGTGGGAACCCACATGCCTTTTTCACTCCGACTGGCTCAGATTCTTAGAGCCATCCTGATGGACAGAGACCTGGAATCCTCTTCCTAGATGCAGCAATGACAAAAATGGGGCCCAGAAAGGGCAAGCAGCTCGCCCCATGTCACACAGCAATGCAGGGGCGAAGTGGGTGGGAGCAGAGATGCCAGGGCCACCCTCTGTGAGGTGAGGGCGGCCAGGAAGCAGGGGACAGACTCTGCTCACACCACACTGTTCCCTATCCTTGTCCTTCTCTCCTACCAGGGACCACAATGGTCTGAAAAAAGAAAGTTGGGCTTGTACAGAATCCGCATTCTTTCCTTCTGGAAGGACCACAAGCCATCGCTGTTCTTATCATAGCCTGCCCCCGTTTGCTATCCTTGTGTGCTAACATGTGAGGCTAATTTCAGAACTCCTCCTTGTCCACCTGGCAAACGTCTGCACATCCTTCAAAGCCCACCTCAAATGGTCCCTTCTCTGGGAGTGCCCTGCTTGATGCGCCCTTCCTCTCCCTGAAGAGGGCTGCTCACTCCTGGGTGTGCTGAATGGGATCATGAATCGTAGGTTGAGGGGCACCCTTTGAACTCTGACCTGACCTAAGGCCAATAATCCAGGCGCGAGACTGTGACTAAACGACAAGTATGGAGCTGGCTCCCCTCTCCCACCCCGGCCACCCTCGCCCATCACCTGCAATGCTTGCACTTCACTCCAAACATCATGCTCTTCTGGCACACGTGGCAGATCTGCGACAGCCAGGACTTGGTGGAGAACCTGCAGCGGGTGGACACACAGAAGTGCTCTCAGGGGCCGGGAGAGCAGGGCCTGGATAGACAAGGGTCTCCTAACAGCCCAGGGAAATCAGGAGACTTGGTTCCCACCCAGAGCCCCAGGCACCCTCTCCCTGGGAGTTTGGGACACCCAGGGGCCACTGCCTCCTGCCCACGCCTCCCCCTCTCCCCCCATTCAGACTGTCCAGCCATGAAGTCATCACTGTCAAAACCCCAACACTGGTGTGGCCATGGGTGCCAGCTCTTTGGCAGGCAACTTGGCAACAGCAACCAGAAGGATCAGTGTGCAGACCCTCTGAGCCAGCAATCCATCTTAGGACCCGATCCAACAGATACTGGTGTCACATGATGGACGGACAAGGCTCCCGTGGCCATCAGCCCTCCCCAAACACGAGTGCCAGCCCTGGAAGTTGCTGGAGACCCAGACGCCAGGCCTCGGCCTCAGGGGTGCGGCCCGGAGTCTGGAGCATCAACAAGCCCAATGGGGCGCTGGTGTGTGGACGGTTGTAAGAGCCACAGGATATCAAGTGGGACTCAGAAGAAGCTCTTGGCTCCTCCTCCCCAAGACTGTGACCCTGCTTCTCCTGGGACCTGTGTTTGCCCTCAGCAGACTGGGAAGAGACCCAAGGAGGTGATGGAGACAGAGCAGAGGCAAAGAGCCCTGAGAAAGAGGGATCGGGACAGAGCCCCTATGCTGAAGTGCGACCCCGGCACGTGCGGGTCCCCGCCCAGCTGTGACCCTGCCCGGCTGGGCCTACCTGTGTGTCACCGAGAGCCCGATGTCCCTCCGTACCATCTGTGGGGAGCCGTGGGGGAGATCTGCAGGGGAAGAGGGAGATCAGGCGGGCCGAGGAAGCCCTGCAGGGAGGGCCCACGCCTGTGACCTTCTATGTCAGAGATCGCAAGCCAGATGGGCACGGAAACGTATTGAATGGCAGAGAAATGTCCCTGAACCGGCATCTATCAAAACAGGGACAGGACTGGCTAACCAGGGGCGGCGTGGCCACCCTCACACATGGCCGGCTTCTCTAACGAACGTTACCGTCCGGCCTGTACGGTTCTGGCTTCGGGGGAAGGCGGGCGTGACAGGCAGAAGGCAGAGTGTGTGAGGGCAGAGGCCTCCACACCCCCACCTCTTGCACTGTCTCGTGGATGCGCCCCCAGGCACCAGTTGGCGAGGGCTGCAGTCTGGTCACTCTTGTTAAGTGGTGGACGCTGCCTGACCCTTGGCAGAGGGCTGGAGGCTGGTGAGCTGTGCAGCAGCACCTCCCTAGCCTTGCTGAGAGCTCCCACGGGGCCTGGCCTCACCTGGTATCAGTCTGGGTCTTGGGGGAAGTCTCAGGCCACAGGCTGTGGGGTGCTCTTTCTGCCTGTCCCCCTAGAGGGCGCCTGGGCTCTCCTCCTAAGCCTGGCTTCCCCAGAAGAACAGGCAGCCCCAGTGCCTGAGCATCACAGGCTGGCAGTGGAGGACCAGCTGGAAGCGATCCCCCCATCCAGGGGCAGCCTACACACACGACCAGCTCCCTCCTCCCCTCCTCCCTCCCTCCCCTCCTCCACATGTGGGACCCCTGCTCCCCACCCCCTCCTTCCCAGCTCCAAAGGCCTCGGTCCTCCTGGAATAGGTTCTCAACTGAACCCCTGGGCGGGTCTGGGAACCCTCTGGAAAGAGATTCTAGACCAGCGGTTCTCAACCTGTGGGTCGCAACCCCTTTGGGGGTCGAATGACCCTTTCACAGGGGTCGCCTAAGACCATCGGAAAACACATAGATAATTACATATTGTTTTTGTGATTAATCACTATGCTTTAATTATGTTCAATTTGTAACAATGAAATTGGGGGTTACCAAAACATGAGGAACTGTATTAAAGGGTCGAGGCATTAGGAAGGTTGAGAACCACTGTCCTAGACTTTCATCCAATGATCAGACACCTGGGACCCAGAAAGGTCAGGAACATGGTGCTTTAAGGATCTGGGGCCATCCCGGGTCCTCCAAGTCAGCAGCCCCCCCCCCCCCCCCCCCCCCCCCCCCCCCCCCAAAGGCCACTGCACCCTCCCGGTGCCTGGGAGCTGGCCTGGCACACAGCTGGTGCTCGTTAAGTATTGGTTCACTTAAGGCCGAGTCCCACAGACCCAACCACCAGGAGAGGGCGTGCTGGAGTGCTGACTCCTCCCACGCAGGGACCAAAGGCCCTGTGCTGCCCCGGATGCAGGACCCACGCTGCACCCCCTGCAGCTCTCGCCAGCACATCTGCCACGCGCTGACTTCCCAACTCCCTCCTGGGGCTCACCCCAGGCAACAGCAGCCACGCCATTAAAGCACATGGTCTAAAAGGGGTTCGGTTGCCCGGCCAGTGTGGTTCAGTGGTTGAGCATCAACCTATGAACCAGGAGGTCACGTCAAGGCGCATGCCTGGATTGCGGGCTCGATCCCCAGTGTGGGTTGTGCAGGAGGCAGCCAATTAATGATTCTCTCTCATTGTTAACATTTCTCTCTCTCTCCCTCTCCCTTCCTCTCTGAAATCAATAAACATATATTTAATACATAAATAAGTAAAATAAAAGGGGTTAGGCTGTCGGCCTAAGAGAAACAGACGGTGGGAAAGCGAGATTTCAATCATCAATCTCTGAGTGAAGCCTGTGACTGATCTGCAATGTCTGCCATGGGCACGGGATACAGGGAGGAGAGAGGGCACGTGTGCCAGGCATCGCCTGCCCCTCACGAGATGAAATGCCGGCCCTGCAGGCCTCATCCCGCCTTCCCGCAGCTGGAGAAGCGGCCTCACGGTGTGGACCCTGCATCACACAGCACCCGGGAGGACACGAGGGCCAGACTGCCCCAGGGACGCAGGCTCGGTGAGGGCCCCGAGCTCCCGCCTGTGCCCTGGGGAGGGGAAGCGCAGCCTCCCTGGTGGTCCTGCACCAGCCCAGCTCCAAGCCAGTACCTGACATCCCCTCCTCAGCTCTCTGCTTAGCCAGCTCAGGGCAGGACAAAGGTAAACTGCTACTTGGCTCAGGGGAAGAGGATCTGCGTCCACTGGGACAACTACAAGCAGCTCCAGAGGCTCGCTGTTTCCCGCTGCGCTGACTCAGGAGAGAAGCCCCACAGCGGAGCCACGTGAAAGAACCTGCTCCCACCCAGAGGTGGAGGGAGGGACGGAGATCAGGCTGCCCGCCTGGGCTTCCTCCTCACCTCCTGAGGGCAAACCTCAGGGCCTCACTCACAGGCGAGCCGCCTTCCTGCCCCAAGGATGTCCCTGTCCTGCAGAGCCGGGCCCTGAGACGTCAGCTGGGGTCTGCAGGTGGCTGATGTCCATCTACGCCAGACAGGTAGTACCTTCCTCCCAGGAGGGCGGGGTTCCGGCCGCAGCCCAGCGGGTGAACACTCCCTGCCAGAGGTCACCTTTGGGGAGGGCCTGCCATGGGATCTGCCCACCGACTGTGAGTGACACTGAGAGGCTGCTGGCTGGGCTGAGGCCAGCTCGTCCCGTGGGGGCCACCTGTCCTAGCGTGATGTCCTGAGGCAGTTCCCAGCTCCTCTGCTTCTGGACCATGGAAAGGCCAGGTGCACTAAGAGAGGGTCAGAGGCATCCACCCCGATGGGGACAGCGAGACACACACCGCTCCCGGCGGCAGAGGGAGGGGACGAAAATGAATCACTCTTACCAAACCTGGAGGAGACAGAAAAGAGAGAAAGAAAGCAGGATTAGGGCACCGTGCTGGCTCCACGTGTCCCCCAGAACATCATCCCGGGGAGGGAGGGGCAAGGCGCTGGATGAGGACTTTGAGCACCTAGGGTGTGGGGCTAGGACGGCTGGGGAATGTGGGGACTTTCCCCAATGGGAAGGACTAGAGGTGCCCTCCTGGGCCCCCCGTGGGGACAAAGCTATATCTGTGCACTCTCATACATCAGCTTCTCTGAGCCTCGCTGCCACCAGCACGGTAATTAGAGTTCCCCTGGCAGGAGGCGGGCTCAGTCTGCCAGAGAGGAACCGGCTGGGGCAGGAGGGCAGGGAGAACAGTGTGGAGCACAAAGCTGACCTCCAAGCAGGGCCAGGTGGGGACATGCCCTGAGCAATGCTGTCAGAGGGAGAGAGAGAGCTGGGGAAACCAGGCCACTCAGCCTGCCCTCGGGGCTCCCTGAGGGCAGCGGGTGGCCTGAGTGTGGCCTGAGTGTCCGGACCAGCGCTACTTCTGCTGGCTCTGTGGAGAAGAGACTCAGAGCCCCAGGGTTCGAGGCCAGCTCACAGGTGGTGGGACCTGAGGCAGAGGTGGCACCTGCCCGAGGCTCTGTTCTCCGCCTGGAGCCAGGATGAGACCAGAGCCCTCCTAATGCTCTTTGTGGGGAAAATGAGCAGCAGACACCCTGGGTTTTGCCCACTGCGATGCCGTTTCACCCTGCCCACAAGGGTATGTTGACAAAGGCATTTTTGTAATAACAAACAACAAAAATGACAAGGAACTCAATGTCCACCAAGAGGGGAGGAGTTAACCTATACAATGACATAAAAATGAGAAAAAGATGAGGCATTTGGATAACTATAAATATATACCGAACCAATAACCTGGTTGCTCCTGAAAGGGGAACTGGGTGATTAAGGACATGGTAGGGGGTCACTTTATACTATACATCCCTAAAAAGATGAATAAACTACACGAGCTACGAAGCTTTTGCATTTTGGACCATGTGACTGTTATTACCTATTTAAAATACAGATAAAAAAATATTCAAAAAAATAAGAGTACTGACATGAAGTTCTCAAGATATCAAGGTAAGTTGAAAAAGTAGGTTATAGGACAGAGTGCATGGTTTTTTATCATCCTTAGAGGTTTCAGCCAGATATTCCATTCTCTTCTGGGCACGTGGGAGTTACATTTCCTGGCTCCTTTTTTTGGGTAGGATCATGAGTGGTGAGTGGAACTTTCAGGAAAGAGCGTTTAATTGCTTTCTTCCCCTACCGCAGTGGAACATTCAGCCTGGGACCTGGAATGGGCCAACCCATGATGGACAGGTAGCATGAGCAAGAAATAAATCTTTGTTTGAAGACCCAGGGACCTGGGGGTTATTTGTCACTGCAGCAGAATCCAGTCTATCCTGACTGATACATGGCATCGTTTCATTTGTGTGTGTGTGTGTGTGTGTGTGTGTGTGTGCGTGTGCGTGTGCACACTTGCAAGGAAATCTAGTAAGATTCAGCCCTTCAGCCCAAGGTAGCCTGGGGAGTAGACTGAGAGACAGGGGTTCCTTTCACTGTACATACCACTTGCAAGGAAATCTAGTAAGATTCAGCCCAAGCTGTTAAGGTAGCCTGGGGAGTAGACTGAGAGACAGGGGTTCCTTTCACTGTACATACTTATATATTAGTTGATGTTATGTTCTTTTCCAATTAAGTCTATATTACCTTTATAATGAGAAAACTGTAGACAAAACTTTCAGCGGATTGCAAAGTCAACAGCTGTCTGGCCGGAGTACTTACCTCGTCAAGTAAGTACTTGGGGAGACCTCGTCAATGCGGTTCCCCAGCTGAGACTCATGGGACTTGCTCCGGGTGAGCGTGGGGAAGCTGGGCAGCAGCTGGAAGACCTTGCGGCTGGGAGGGGGTGGCGTCCTTGGCGGCTTCAGCTTGGTGTGCCGTCGCAGCTGGGGCGTGGTTGGGGGGGTGATGAAGCTGTGCAGGGTACGGGGGGTCAGCCGGCCACTGGCGTGCAGGGGGATACAGGTGTCCGTGAGGCCCTCGCTGGGGCCAGGGGTGGGGAAGTCCGAGGTGGGCAGAGCTGACACGGAGACGGAGCGGGGACCCTGGGCATTGCTGCCCATCCTGCCCAGATGGGCGCTCCCTGGGGGCCAGGGCAGGCTGGCAGGTGAGAGGGTGTCCGTGGAAGGCCCTGAGCCACTTTCCCGCCGGGCATCCAACGAACTCCAGCCCAAGTCCTCTTTGTGCTCCCTTCCTGTGGGCCGAGAAGTCAAGTCATAGGAGGCTGGGGCTAGAGGAATGTACAGGTGAGGTGGCTAGGGCCCAGAGAGGTTAAACACCCTGTCCAACCTGGCACAGCTCCTTTTATTAAAAAATTTTTTAAAATATATTTTTATTGATTTCAGAGAGGAATAGAGAGGGAGAGAGAGATAGAAACATCAATGATGAGAGAGAATCATTGATCGGCTGCTTCTTGCACCCCCCCACCCCCCACTGGGGATGGAGCCCACAACCCGGGCATGTACCCTGACCAGGAATCGAACCGTGACCCCCTGGTTGATAGGTCGATGCCCAAACCACTGGGTCATGCTGGCAGGGCTGCACAGCTCCTCAATGGAAGGCTTCAAGGACCAGCCTTCCCCTGGTTTATAGAGGCCTCTCACGCACAGGCATCTTTTTCCTCCTTTTCTAACGGACCGTGAGGCCCCCGCCATGGATATTACTCTCCCTGTTTTACAGAGAGAATATGAGGCCCAGAGGGGACTAGCTCGTGCGGGGCTCCTGCTGGCAGGTCTGTGGGGAACAAGCCAGCAAACCAGCTCCAAAGTGGGCGGCTTCAGAGAGGGAAGTGGCGACTGATCTTTGAAGAGTTAGGAAAGACAAGCTGGGGCTTGTAGAGAAGTAACTCCACTTTAAGAAAATTCAAATGTCAGGAAAAGGGGCTGTACCAACCCTCTAACAGCAAACTGCCCTGGAAATTTGCTAGAAAAGAGATCCAGCTAGAAAGGGATCAACAGCCGCTGGCTTATGAGAGAAGCCTGTGAATGACCTTGGGCTGCCCCCATAGTGACCTCTGCCTGAGGCCACTGAGACCTCGAGGCTCTGTGGGGCTCCAACTCAATGGCACAGTCTGTCCATTCATTCAAGCACATGCTGGACGCCGGGTATCAAGGCATAAAAAAGACATCTGCTGAGCCTGGAAAGTCCAATGAGGGTGACAGACACTCAACACCATGGTTGTGTGCTGACCAGGAGACGGATGGGGACCGAGGGAGCACAGAGGAGGAAGACCCTAAATGGCCTGGAGGTTGGGGGGCTTCCCAAAAGAGGGGGCACCTGGGCTGAGCCAATGAGGGAAGCGGTGGATGCAGCAGGTGTACTGAGCAGAGGGAACAGCCCATGCAAAAGTAGGGTGCACACAGCACCTTCTGGTACCTACTAGGAGTTCCACGTGCCTTGAGAGGTCAGGACAAGCCAGGGAGACGTAAGAGATGAAGCGGAGGGTCAGTGCACCTGGGACCAGCTCAGGAGGGACCCTGGATGACTTGCTGGGGATTTTAGGTTTAACCTTATAGGAGGTGGGCAGATACTGAAGGGGTGGGGGCAGGGAGCAAGGACCCCATCTAGACACCCTGTTGTGGGGAAGGAGAAGATACCTCCCTCCTCATATTTATCAATGAGTAGAATGTACCGGAAGGTAGATTGTGACTCCAGACAAAATGAACTTCTACCCTGGAACCCTTCTACTTTGTGCTTTGTCCCGTCTCCCCCGATCCTCTCAGCACGTGAGGTCGCTGAGATGCAGGGAGGCCACTTGCAATGCTCAGGTCGGACAGCTAAGCAAGTGGTAGGATGGGAACAGAGCCCCATGTCCCGACCACAGCACTGGCCTCCTCCCACAAGGGTATCAGTCCTGAATAACCTGCACGGCTCCACCGTGGCAGGCAATGAGCCCTCTGTCATCAGAGGCAGGCAAGCCTAGCCCACGCAGCCATTTATCGGGTACGGTGGAGAGAGGTTAGCCTTTACGGTTCTTGGGGTTTCTTGTGCATTCCACCCCCTCCTCAAATGCCCTTCCGCCTACTCCATCTCATGGTGCCTCTCTTCACGAATCAACTTGGCAGAATGAGTCACTCGGTCTGAGTGTTCCTTGTGCCCCTTCAGAACTGCGGCCACAACTCACAACTGACACTTTAACTTCTACACCAATCGATAGGCAGCACGGACATGTTTCTTGGTCAGAGGATGAATCCTTGAGTAAGTCTGCCACCAAAGAAACAAGCCCCAAATTCTCCAAACTGACTGCTGGGCTCTGCACCAGCTCGGAGAGGACAGGGGGTCTTGCTGCCCGTGCCACCACCCGGCCATCGGCTGTGGCTCTTGGAATGACCCTGGAGTCACTTAGCAGGAAGAGCATGGGGACTGACTGGTGCTGTGTGCTATGGAGTAGAGCAGGCACCATATTCCTGTTTACGGCCACTGGCACAGGGAACCCTCCTCACTCACCTTTCTTAATACCAGAGACCACAGGGAAATGACTTGGACATTTCCCGTCAGACAACAGCCTAATACTGAAAAGAGCACCGAGTGTGTCACAGGCTCTGTTCTAAGCGCTTGACTGTAACTCATTTCATCCTCACAACAACCCTATGAGAGAGGTGTTGTTATTGCCTCCATTTTACAGATGAGGAAACTGCGCACAGTGGGGCTGAATAACTGACCCAGCTCCTAGGGCAGTGATGGCGAACCTTTTGAGCTCGGCGTGTCAGCGTTTTGAAAAACCCTAACTTAACTCTGGTGCCGTGTCACATATAGAAATTTTTTGATATTTGCAACCATAGTAAAACAAAGACTTATATTTTTGATATTTATGTTATATATTTAAATGCCATTTAACAAAGAAAAATCAACCAAAAAAAAGTCACCTCTGACACGCGTCATAGATTCGCCATCACTGTCCTATGGGATGTAAGTGGCTGAGCTAGGCTGCAACGAGGCTGCTCTCACCAAGCCCGCTGGGTGCAACGAAGACTCTGCCTGCATGATCCGAGAGGCAGGGTGACCACGGGTAACCACCCCATCCGGCAGGTACCCTTGAGGTGTGGCCACCACAGGGCAGACCCATTTGGGTGGGGTACAATCAGGACCCTTTCAGGGATGTGGAGGCACCACAAGCGGAGATCGAATGAGAGAGAAGGACCGTTAAAGATGCTCGCCTGAGGGGCCTCCTCCAGGGCATTGTGGGAAAAGCACCCTGAGGTTGAAGAGGCCTGAGTCCCAAGCGCAGCTCTGCTATGCGCCAGGTGTGAAACGCAGACAGCTCGCCCAGTGCGTCCGATGCTCCAGCTGCTAAAGGAGCTTACTGCCACCGCTCAAAAGGGTGTTGCCACATACGTGTCAAGTGCCTGGCTTAATAAATTAGTGCTTAATAAGTTAGCGATCTCCCTATCTTGGCATTCGGCAGCCTTCCCAACACACAGAGGTCACCACAACTTGACAGCTGGCTTCTCCACAGTTCTTTACAGTTCAGGCCCACAGAGGGAGGGCTGACAAGTTATCCCAAGATTCCAGCTTAGGTGGCAAGTACTTTTAAATTTCCACAATGTGGGAACAAACCAACCACCATCAAAGACTGAGGCTGAGATCCCCTCTCTGCCTCCACGTGCTGTGTGTCTTTTGACTCCCCCCTCTGGGCTCGGTCTCCTCCTCGTTGATCGTGTCTCTGTCATTTCATTCTCTGCACCTGCCAGGAGGCCTGGCGCATCGAGGTTTTCTGAATCGAGTAAGCTCTCCGCAGAGGCTCTGTGCTCAGAGGTGGGCTTGGTGCAATGGGGCCGGGGAAGAAATGAAGCCCAGTCTCCTCTGATAAAACAATCAAGCAGAATATAAACCTCAGTGCTTTCCTTAAGCCTCAGGCAGCCAGAAATACGACAGGTGGCTCAGATAATTAAAAAACACACCTAATTCCACTCATTAGGCTCATTTCAAAGCCTGATCTGTGTGGTCGGTAGTGGGAGCATTAACAGTCAGGGTGTTTGAAGTTGTCTCCAAGGCAAGAATTAGAAAGCCAGCAAATGATTCCCCGGGAATGCAGCTAATGCCAGGATTACACGCTTCGCCAGGGGCAGCCATGCACACGCCCAGGGCTGAAACACTGTATAATATCTCCAATCCTGCTTTGGCTCAGGCCGAGCCCACCTCGGTGTGTGCCTTCTGAGCGCACGGCCCAGCCAGCCAGTGAGGACTGGAGACCAGAGACGTGGGGAGAGGGCTGGGGGGCGCTGGGGTGGGGAGGGGGCTGGAACGCAGGAAGCTGCTGGAGGGGTCACAGAGCCTAACAAGTATTCTCCGAAGAGGGGAAAGCATACAGGGCCCGCCCGGCAGGCCAGCCTGGGGTTTCTAACAAAGGCTAGAGCTTCCCGTGTTAGCACTGGCCAGGTCTGAGCCTCTGACCTGGGGAGAGCCTCTGTCCCAGGTCAGGTCCACCACACACTTTCTGAATGTCTGCCCTGGCCTTTCCAAGCGACCCCAGGACCCCTGGGCCACACCTGCTCCACCCATCATCCACTCAGCAACGGCCATGGCCCCCAGGGAACCAGGCTAGGCCTGGGGAGAACAGGCGGGTGTCTAAGCCAAGGTGGAGGGAGAGGGAGCCAATGGGGCTGGCCTTGGCGCTGGGGAGGCAGGCCCTACCTACCCAGGCCTGTCACCTTCCGCAGGCAGGTGAGGGCGTACTGCAGGCGGCCACACTCCTCCGCACTGGCCCCACAGCGCCGCAGCGTCTCCTTCACCTTGGCCTCATTCATGTCCAGCAGGGCATCCAGCGTGAGCTCTCGGAGGATCTCCTGAGGAAGCACAGAAGGGACAGGCAGAGAGCCAGTGAGCACGCCGGGGGTCTGGTCTTCATTCGCCCCCTGGCCAGCGCCGGCCTCCCCGCTGAGTGGCAGGGGCCAGCTGCTGGTGGGCAGGCCTCCAACACGAGGCCGCCACTTGTCTGAGGTCTCAGGCAGCCAGCCCTCACCCCAACCCCGCCCTCCCAGAGACGGCAGCTGAAGTGGAGAGGCCTCAGCTTCGGGGTGGGGGTGAGAGGGAAGGAAGGAAGGGGAAATCTGAAAAGTTTTGATCGGGGCACATGGCCCCTCTTGTTTCTTTTCATTCCTCTGCCCAGAAAAATGATGAATCACGACAACTTTCTAGAACGACAGTACTTGAGATAAAGACGGCCCTTTACAATTCTGCTGCACTGTATCTGAATCAGACAAGATTTCAAATAAAACTGGCTTAGTGATAGGATTAAAAAGAATTAACCCTCGCCCTGGCCGGGTGGCTCAGTTAATTGGAGCATCGTCCCATACACTAAAAGGTTGCAGGTTCGATCCTTGGTGGGGGCGGGTACTGGAGGCAATGTTTCTGTCTCACATCGATGTTGCTCTCGCTCTCGCTCTCACTCTTGCTCTCAAAAATAAATAAAAACATATCCTCAGTTGAGGATTAAAAAAAAAAATTTAACCCTCAACAGGCATATAGGCCCTTACTACCTCCCTTTAGTTAATTCTCAGTCACAACCTTCCAAAGGTTAAGGTAGCAGAGAGGGCGTGAGAGACTGAAGTGTGAAAAGGACACCATGTGGACTTGGAAGATGGAGGGACCACATGAGAAGGAATGTGGATGGCCTCTAGGGGAGCGTGTCCCCCAATGGCCAGCAAGGAAAGGGGCACCTCAGACCTATCTGGTCACCAGGAATTGGATTCTGCCAACCAGCCCTTGGACGTGGCTTCTTCCCAAAGCTTCCAGGTAAGAGGCCAGCCTGGCTGATGCCTGGGCTTAAGCGCGGTGAGATGCTAAGCAGGGAGCTAGCAGAGCCCACCTGGACTCCTCCAGCCAGTCTCCCCCTACAGAACTGTAAGCTAATCAATGGGGCTTGCAAGCCACTGGGTTTGAGGTGATTTGTGACGCAGCAGCAGAAAACTCCTTCAAAGAGGGATGATCTGAATCGAGGCCTAACTGACTTCAGAGCTGTGCTCTTTCCCCTCATCAAGGGGAAGAAACCCCTCTGGTTCTGATCACTTTGAGTCACAGGTGACACCAAGCCTGGAGCAGACACACAGAACAACGGCACAGGTCCCTGGCCTCGGTGGCTTGTGGGGTGACTGCCATGAAAACGCGTCCTTGCACTGCTATGCGATATGGCCGAGCACAGAGAAAGCTCAGAGTTGCAGGACCAGTGGTAAGATGTTCTGGGTTTTCTTCTTCTTTGGCCCCCTTCTATATTTTCCAGATTTTCTATAACAGAGAACGCCAGACACCCCACATCCAGTGATTCATATGAAGCTCACAATCCTTGAGAATCTAAGCCGGTTTTCATTGATTTTAGCAAGCTGTGTCTAATTTTACTTTAAAAGAGCAATGCTATCGTCAGACTACCCCAAAGTGTCAAAACTGAACCTGATAAAGATACTGGCTGTGAGTCACTGGGGCAACAGTTTGGGGCTTTGTGATGCCCTGGGCTTCGTATGTGGCCCCTGAAGTCTGGCCAAGTCCCCCCCCCTCCCCTCCCCACCTCTGTCTTATCTGTATATTCTTCAGTCTCCAGGGTTGTGGACAAGAATCTCGTAGCTGTTTAGGATGATGCACCCCAACAGTTAGAAATAAACACACAAGTAAAAGCACCGAGAAGCTCATCATGGGTTGGACAAACCCGTGGTTGTCAGACATCCTTCTGACGATAAAACCAGAGCGTCACAAGACGATGATAAGAACAGCACAGAGAGGGCGCTGATTAGATAACAGCCCTGGGCAGAAACTTTTGTTCATCGGTGTATTTTCCTTTACTGCCCTCAGTAACGCGCTTTAGCAAATGCAGTTGTGACATCTTTCCCCTCGTTTTACTATGAAAAGCAAGTTGGCAGTATTGTCAGGGGACAAACAAATGGCGGGTGACCTTTACACAAGTGCAGACACCACCCTCCACCTCTCCCTGGAGCGTCCTGTCCTCCCTCGGTTGGTTCTCACGGAGGCTCCTGCATTTCCCAAGGCGGTGATGACTCAGCAGGTTTCCAAGAGGAGGTTCCTGTATCTGCCTGATTGTGTGTGAGGGAGAGGAGGGGGGTGGAGGGGGGACAATGACATGGACACCAACAAGCCCAGAAACCCAAGCCCCAATCTAACTAAAATGCAAAGGATTGGTTTTCTTTCTTTATATTCCTCTCTTCCCCACCCACACCAAGTGTCAGTTTCTCCAACATAATAACTACATTTATTATTACAAACTATTTGCCAGTACAATAGGCCCAGTACTTCGTATAGTACTATCTCCGTTCAAAACAATTCAGCAAGGAGAGGTATTAAGCCCATTTTACTGAGGCTCAGAGACCTCATGCAAGGCTACTTAATAAATGGCAGGGCCAGAACTGAAACCCAGGGATGCCATCCCCCAAACTCCTTCCATGATTCCAATCCGGGGGTCCCACGCAAACTGGAGCGGCCCCAGCCTCTTCCCGGACGGGCGTCGCTTCCTGGAGTGTGAACTCTGCATCAGTGAAATGAGAGTGCTTAGCACACCACTGTGGCCGTGGTTTCTGACTGCTCCTTCCACTCTCCAATCCCTGGTCCCTCCCCACAGGGCTGGATCGCTGGGCTGGGGAGAGGGACCACCCCTCCTACCTGAAAGGGCAGTCAGTGAGCTATCCCCCAGTCAGCGGGTTTCCTGGCAGCAAGGGTCTCAAACACGCAGCCTCGGGGCCAGGCCTTGGGAAGTGAGATCCGAGGAGATGAGGCCCCTGGATCTGTTTCTTGATGGAGACACGTGTCCTAGAAACAAGCCTCTGGCCTCTACTGGACAATAAGAAGTCCAGCAGCAGCAAGTGATGCTAATCAGAAACCCACCCTCTGCCCTCAGGCAGTGCTGGGGTAAGAGGGGAGGCTATGAGAGGGGCACCATATATTCTGGTTTTCAAGAAATCTGAGTTTTTACTTTAAAATAAAAATGTTACATGGTGGCAACTAATGCAAACTTGTGCAACCAAACAATGGTTCCACAGCGTCCCCAGACTCCCGCATGGAGACCCTGCATGAAGAATCTGACGCCTTCCAAATGTCTGATTAGCGAACTTGGAAAGCTTGATTTCTGCAGGCAAATGGGGAGAACTGGTGGCCCAGCAGCCAAGTGTCCTTGGCAACATACTACTGGGCGGCCAGGCCTTCTCGGTGAGGTACCCACCGTGGCTCTGGCACCCCATCTTAGAAACAAAGTGCCCAGCCTTCCAAAGCCTCTGAGTGACTTTGGACCAGAGTTATTTCAATCCAGAGGGGAGAGCATGAGGCAGGGATGCTGGAACCAGCGGCCCCCAGCTAAACAACAGCCAGGCTGGGCCATGGCCGTGCAGGCCCTGGAGTGGCCCGGCCATCTCCCTCTATCCTGACTCAAGCAAAGCCCCTCAGCAACTCGGCACCCCCAAACCTCACACACGGATGTGACTTGCCCACCCACAGTACCCAGTCTGAGTTAGGAAGTTATTTCAGACCAGAGTAATTCACATACAAACTTTCTGGATAATTTCTCAGCCAGAAGAAAATTAGGGGATCAGTTTAACCACCTTCTAAAGGTGAACTCACAGGCCTGCTGACAACCTGGCAGGCAGAGCAGCTCTGAAACCCTCTCAGGTCTCAGAGGCCTCAGGAGAGCCACACACCTGCCTGCAGGCACAGGGAAAATGCCACCTGTCCCACGGCCCAGGGCCCTACCCCCAGTTCTGGTGATTGTCTTGAGGAGAATCACTGCCCACCCCACCCCAGCTTCCGTGTAAAGAAGAAAATACAAACTAGAAACCAAAAAGGGAGGGCAGGGCTGCCCAGCCCGTTTTGGGAGTTATCCTCGCTCCTGTGAGCCGGGGTGAGCAGGGAGCACAGAAGCAGGGCAGTGAGAACACGGGTCAGAGCGAGAGTTCGAGGACACTGGCTCCGCCTCTGCCCATCTCCTCCAGACACAATGTACACTCCCCAGTGGACGGCATTCTTATATGCATAATGATTAGAGAGCAGGGTCAGCTGGGCACTGAGGTCCCTCCCCGCCTGTGATAGTTAAACTGCTGGCTCTGCTCTCTATAGAAGGGGGGGGGAGGGGGGGATGGGCTGGCCCAAACACGGCAGCCCCCTCCCCTCAGCAGCTGGCAGTGGCTGGAGTCAGGCCAGGCGGGTATCAAATGGTATCCCGAGACTTACCAGCAGCCACGGGGCTGCTGGGGTCTATACTTAGAAACCTGTGCCGGCTTACACGGAGAGCCATCCACGCTCGCCGTGCTCGGTCAGGCGGACAGTGGAAATGCCAGGGCGCTTCCAAGCCTGTGTAGGGGCCACATGGTAGCTCAAGCCAGCATCAGGCGGAGGCCGGGTGGAAGGAAGACCAAGAGGCAAACCCAAGCTTTGTGCATCTGTTTAGCTTTCTAGGCCTAGAGCACAGGATGGGTCAGTAAAGTCAGAACTGCCCCCATCAGTGCTGCTGGCAATCAAGGTCCATTTGCAGAACCTGGATTTCTGGGGTGGCGTGGGGTGGCGTGGGGTGGAGGGGAGGGTGGGCAGAGGCCTCCTCCAGCTGCCCTGGCTGGGAGGGGAGGTAGTCATTAAAGGGCCAGGATCCTTCACCACAGATGCTTCCCTGGGAACTGGTCCCAGCAGAGCCCAGAGGTGGACTCCCAGAACCCTGCAGATGGTGATGTAGGACCCCTCATACCTACGAGGCCAGGGCCCAAGGGGGGTTGGGCAAGGACAGAGAGAAGAGCAGGGAGATTTCTATGGCATCTCAGGCTGGGAGCCCACATGCCTCCAGTTGGCAAGGGAGCCCCTTCCTTCCTGCTCCCCACCCCTGGGGCTGGTGAGACTTGGATAATAGCTGGATATTCTGGGAGGCACAGGAGTGGCTGGGAAGGTGAGCCGCCTGGGGTTTCCATGGAGATGAGCAGACAGCTTGGGGACACTGGCTTTGCCTCTGGACAGGGTCTGTGCCAGCCTCTTTATTATCCCACTATCCCAGTCCTGGCAACAAGGCAAAGCCCCTCCCAGGGGAAGTCAGCCGCTTCCTGGAGGCCTTCTCTCCACCACCTCCCAGCGGGCCCGCCCAGCAAAGGGTGGGTCAGGTTTGGTCCTTGGAACCCCCTTGACTCTGGGCAGTCCCTGCTCCTCTCTGGGCTTTGACTTCATCATTTATAGAACAAGTGGTTTTGTGGGTTTGCCTAGATCGGATCTGGGGCTCTCAACCCTGGTGGCACCCTGGAGGGACCTGGGGGTGGGGGGCTTTTAAAAAATCCTGGTGCCCAGGCCCCCACCTCAAACCAATCAAATCAGAATTTCTGGGGTGGGGACCATGGGGGCAGACAGCCTGCTGGGTCTTGAGTCTGGCCAAATAACCCAGGGCAGAAAGGGTCTCAGAATGCCCAGTTCAGAAGGCGGGTCTGGCCAGGGCAGGGCTGGGCTCTGGGGCTTGACCTCCTTCAACTCGACCCCAGCCTAGCCCAAGCGCACAGCCGTCCCAGGGGACGTCCTCTCCCGCACAACAGGGCCTCCCTCCCTCCCACAAGGCAGAGAGAGGCTCACCGAGTGGGGGGCCTCACTGGAATCTCAGGGAGTAGTTGTCTTTGGCCCATGTATTGGAATGTCTGGGCTTGAGAGCCTCGGAAAGATGGTGCGGTCGTGAGATGGGGTGTGGAGGGTGAGGTTAAAGGGGAGATGAGAAGGGGCCAATAAAGGGTGGATGATGAGCACTTATTATGCATTTCCTGGGTGCCAGACACTCTGCTAAATGAAGGTAAGAGGTCACCACATGCGATCTTCATAACATCCTGAGATGGGTGATAAAGATCAGAGAGGGTAGGTAACTTGCTCAAGGCCACACAGCCCAATTGGTGAGGCTGAAGTATGGCCATTTCTGCCTAGTCCCAGCCAGCCGACCCTGCCTGTGCTGGTACCCACTTCTTTGCTCTATAAAGTGAGCTCTTTTTCCCAGAGCAGAGCCTCCCTGGCACCACAGGTCACATCTGGCTTTCTTGGCTCCACACCCTTCCCTACCCTCTCGCAGCTGGGGTGAGCTCCAGCTGTGGGTTAAAAGCAGCTGGAGGCCTCTCAGGGGATCTAGTCCCCACATTCCTTCTCAATCCCCTCGGCTGGCCTGCTGGGCGCCCCTTCAGCTCCCCTCCTGCCCCCAAGAGGAAATGGGTGCTTCCCACCTCTGCCTGAGACCGAACCTCTAGCATCTGGCAGCATCTGCCATCACCACAGCCACCACCACCACTCCAGGGGCCTGGCCCTACTCCCTGGGAGAGCCTGACTGTGGCCGCCTCCCAGGCCCCGTTCTTTCTCCTATAAACCCGAGGGACCTAGGACAGAAATGGGCAGGAAATGTTTGCTGAACAGGCAGAGAGTGAGTATTTTCAGCTCTGCGGGCCGTATGGTCTCTATCACCACTACACCGCTCTGCCAGGAGAGCACCAAGCAGCCAGACAGTGTGTAAACAGACGGGGCGTGGCTCTGTGCCAATACAGCGTCCGGTACGGACACTGAAACCCCAAGTTCATGTAATCTTCACATGTCACGAAATTCTTCTTTTGGTTCCTTACCAGTTAAAAATGTGAAAACCGTTCTTAGTTCACAAGACTGTCCAAAAACCCAGCGGTGGGCTGGATTGGCCCAGGGGCCATAGCTTGTAACCCCTAGCTAGTGGGTCATTCATTCAGTCACTCAACAAACACGCCACACGTGGCTGCCTTGGGCCCCACTGCTCCTTCCCTCCCAGCCCGCCGCTGTGCTGACAGGTCTTCACCCCGGTCAACCCCAACACACTCCCAGCAGAAGGGGACACAGGCAGAAGCTCCGCGGCAGGCCCACATCTGTCACCGAGGTGGCCTGCACTTTCTCTGTGGCATCAACACACATTTCCAAAATTGCTCCTTCTGGCTGCCGTTTGAAAATGGCCAGACACATCCAGCATGAGAGAAACACACACACCCACACACACACACACACACATACTAGTTTGGGGCTGTGTGCTTCTCCCCAGGACATGCTACTCCCAAAATGAAGAGAGGAGATAGGTGGGCTTCTATAGCGGGTCCTCTACACCCAGGATGTATGCTGATTGTCGGGGGGGGGGGGGAAATCCCATATTATTCACCAGGCTCCACAGTTTAAAACTCGAGTCAAAACTGGGATACTCTAAAACAAACAAACAAAACAGACTGGGGTCAGGGTAGGACAGGGGGAGGGTTTACCAGCAGCCAAAGAGTAACACTAACCCTCGATGACGCCTGGCTTCTGGGGAACAGGCAAGTGGGAAAGTCCCTCCTCCCTGCACAAGCAGGGTGCTGTGGAGGGGCTGCAGCTGAGTGAGCGGGTGGGGGGTGGTGGGGGG
>NW_005369902.1:109286-119082 GCF_000412655.1 Myotis brandtii
CCGTGTCCCTGGGTGACGCAGCAGGTGAGAGGTGGACGAGCAGGGTGGCAATGGGGACACAGGCCAGGCCGGCGATGGGTGAAGAGGAGGGCTCCCGAGGGAGGGTGAGGGGTGCTGTGCCATCCCAACAAGGACACTCCCGAGAGGGAAAGGGGGAGCCGAGAGGAACTGCCTGGGACAGGAGCCCTAAACTGGGAGGCCCGATAATCCTCTGCAGAGGGTGCAGGGGACGGGGTTTGGCTTGAAATGTGTGTCACCATGAGGGAACTCAGCTCACCCGAGGGTAAAGGCACTGACAGAAACAAACAGGGGCCTTGGGTGTGGCCACTTTACAGCCATCTCTGTGGCTTGCTGGTCCCCAAATTCTCCCCTTTCCGATGGTCCCCTATCAAACACACCGTTAAAGAGAGGATTCTGAGACAAGCCGACTGTGTCTCCCTCCCCTGCCTCCTCTAGATCCACAGAGCGAGACCTCTGAGCTCAGCCAGTGAGGCCCACCCAGAGAGTGTGGAGCCGGGCCAACGGGCCTCAGGTACAGCGGCTTCGCTTAGGGCCCTGGCACATGCCGGGCCCCAGCGTCGGGGTCGGGAGGGCTCCCCTTGGGGCCAGGAGGCCAATCACAGACCCATCCACCAGAGGGGCATGTCCCAGTGTCCAGCGTGTGGTCTGTCCTTTGGGCTGTCTGTCTGTCCAGGTGGGGGATTCATCAGGCACAGGAAGTGAGTCCAGAGCTGGAGACCTGAGACCCAGACTGCTCCCACCTGAGGACAGGGACCTCATTATATCACAGCTGCCCCCCACGTGTCCACCTAGGCGACCAAGATCTCTTGTTCTGGGTGACCAGGCAGGTCCCCCAGAATAGGGAGTTCCTGGAGGTGGACAGCCCCGCTCCGTAGTTTTCCAGAAACTATGACAATTCCTGCCTCGCAGCAGCAATGGGAGCCCAATGGAGCCCTGAGTGTGTGCCCAGGACCCAAGCCAAGGAGGCCATCGCCAGAGTCACTAGGGTCTAAGGCAGCCGTGGGCAAACTACGGCCCGTGGGGTGGATCCGGCCCGTTTGAAATGAATAAAACTAAAAAAAAAAAAAAGACCGTACCCTTTTATGTAATGATGTTTACTTTGAATTTATATTAGTTCACACAAACACTCCATCCATGCTTTTGTTCCGGCCCTCCGGTCCAGTTTAAGAACCCATTGTGGCCCTCGAGTCAAAAAGTTTGCCCACCCCTGGTCTAAGGGCATGAAAGGGGCCAATGGATATTCTTGAGCTAACAGGGGAGAAACCCTTCCTCTGCCAAGGTCAAAGGCAGAGTTCGAGGGGACCTTAGAGACAGTTGAGTCCAATACTCATTTTACAGAAGAGGACACGGAGGTCCCGAGAGGGAGGGGACCTGCCTGGTCACCCAGAACAACAGCGCCAGAACCAGGCCCTGCCAGTGACCAGCACCAGGATACATCCTACCCCTGGAGAGCTCACCATCTCCCAGGGTGGGCATTCCTTATCCACAGGCGAAGGTTTTATTCTGCCAGGTTTCCTGAGCTGCTCGGACAGGTGAGGAAGGGGAAGACCTCCCTGAGGTCTGCCCTGAGAATCACCTCCAAAGGCGCTGGTCCCAGGGATGCCAATCCACGTGGACCCAGAGCCCTGTGGGATCCAGACGCAATGGCGTTCTGGGCTCGTGGCCCCACCCAGCGCCTGGCACGTCCCTAATGTGTTGGTGACTCAAAAGGTGGCGGGTGGGCAGCAATCCTCATCTCCACGGCCTTGCCTACCCCTACCCATGCCCACGTGGCTGACAGCACACACTTTTCTTCTTTTTGAAAAGAAGAAGCAAACCCCGCATCACCAGCTACACCCAAACACCCAGGTTCCGAGACACGACCAAGGCCCACCCAGGGCTGTGGCACCCTGACTCTTACTCTGCTTCTCGACATACTTCCTCTTTTCACAACCAGCCTAACTATAAAAATAACAACCACGAAGTGGCCTGGGCACACGGCTTGGTAGCTAAGGAAAGTGAGAGCTGAGCAAAGTGAGGTTCAGAGAGATTAAGTCACTCACTTAAGGTGCGGCCAGTGAGCGATGGTGCCTGGATGGGGCCCTGGTCTGTGTAACTCTGAAGTTAGCGCTCATGCCTCTACACGGTTTGGCCTCCCTGGCCTGGTTGACCAGAAGCCCTGAGAGGCAGGGCTGGGCCCGCCTGTACAACCGCAGTTGCTTAAGCTCCTGCAGAAGGAGTAGCTCCAAGCAAATGTATGCCCTCTTCAAACCAAAAGCAAGAACAGGCCAAAAAATATTCACTAGAAGGATGGGGGAGATCTACTTCAGGAAGATTCTGCCAGTTCCTCAGCCGCTTGACCACAAGACAGGGGATGAAATAATGAAATGGAAGTCACATTCTACCCCAACATGCAGATTCCCCCAGGCGTGCTCTATGGTTAGCAAAGCAAAGACTCAGAGCGCAGACAACACCCGTTCCAGGCGCTCACAGGAAAGCTGCCTGATCCCAGCCCCCGGAGCCTACCTCGCAGCCCTCGGGCCCAGGCTGGTCCAGGCCTCGTGCTTCTCGTAGCACCACGGGCGGTGGGGCCGTGCCCCTGGAAGCCTTGGCCGTCACCCAGCTCCACAGGCAATGCATGGTGAGGGGCCGAAGCCCAGGGTCCCCGGCAGCCCTGGCCCCTTGTGCAGTGTCCCAGGGAAGGACGAGGCAGGGAGAGTTTTTGTTGTCATGACTGTAGTGAACAGTCACTGCAGCCAAAAATAGTCTGTGCCTGGGAGCTGGGGAGTCAGCACATACCTCTCAGAGCAGGTGCTGGTGTGAGACGCGCAGGCTCCAGCAGGCCTCGCTGCAGGGGGCCAGGGACCCAGGCGCCCAGGATACCAGGCCACAAACAGAGAGGGTTTTCCCTGCCCCGCTGCCCCCTCCAAAAAGCCTGACCTGAGTCAACAAGGAGCAGGATGACCATCTCCCTCCTCCTGGTGAATCATCCGGGGAACCCCCACCCCCACATGAACTGCAGCTGCCCCCATTCCCCTGCAGCTCTCACACGTTTGGGACTGGGTGGAATGGACACCCACGGGAAGAGCCGTACAAACTACTGGCCATCAAAGCTCATGAACTGTACACACACAAAACAGTGAATTTTACTGTATGTACATGAAAAAGCAACGTACGAGGTTCAGGAGCTGACAGTGGCCAGAGGGGTTGTGGGGAGATTTTTTTTTTTAGCTTTTCTATATTTTCAAATTCTCCTACAATGAACATTTGTCATTAGATTTACAAAATGTCACCTGAAAATAAAATTTTAAAAAAGGAAAGATGCTCAGGCACTACAGAGGGAATGTGCAACATGGTCCTGTCTATGAGAACTTGAAGTGTGTGTGTGTGTGTGTGTGTGTGTGTGTGTGTGTGTGTGTGTGTGTGTTCATGACCCCAACTTTGTAGCCAGACTTCCTGGATAGGAATCCTGGCTCTACCACTTACGGTCTAGAGGACCTCGGGTCACTCACTTTCTATCTCTTTTGTACGGGGGATAAAAGCATTGCCCCCTGCTATGGACTAAACGTTTGTGTGTCTCCAAAATTCACATGCTGAAACCTAATCCCAATGTGATGGTATTTGAAGACGGGCCTCCGGGAGGTGGCTAGGTCACGAGGGTGCGGCCCCAGTGAATGGGATGAGTGCTCTGGGAAAAGACTCCAAGAGCTGCCTGGCCCCTTCCACCACGTGAAAACACAGCAGGAAGATGGCCATCTCTGAACCAGGAAGTAGGTCATCATCAGATGCCAAATCTGCTGGCACCTTGATCTTGAACTTCTCAGCCTTTAGAACTGTGAGAAATACATTTCTGCTGTTTATAAGCCAACCAGTCTGTGGTATTTTTGTTATAGCAGCCTGAGGGACTTCCCCTCGGGAAATGGGGCACAATGTCACCCTTGAACCCCCGAGGGGAGAGCCAGGAGACCCATCTCCACGGAGAGCTGTGGGGAGGGCTGAGGTGGGTGCTGCACTGGCAACTGTCATTGCTCTCAGAGAGAGAGGCTATTTGTGCATGCTTCTTCTATCAGCAGGGCCAGGGTTATGGAGAGCTTCTTCCCTAGAACTGTAGCTGAAAAATAACAGGGAAGGCTCTGATTGGCTTTGCTTTGGTCAGGTGCTCATATCAGAGCCAATCCTAGGGCTAGGAAGATGGAGAACTCCAGTTGGCCCAACCTTTGGAGCACGGTAGAGGGTCTGAACATCAGGGCCAACTGCGCTCAGGAAATGGGTTCCTGTCAGAGGTAGAAGGTGCCAAGTGTGAAGGTATAGTAATTTCCAGGCAGAGGGGAAAGAACATACAAAGGCCCTGGGTTATGACAGGAAACAATTTTACATTGTTTCTGGGGAAGAGAGAGGAGGGTAGGAGACGACATGGAAGGAGGCAGATGCCAAATATGTCAGGGCTTTGAAGGTAATCAGGGTGTGTGTGTGGAATTTTATGCTGAGTGCAACAAGACACCAATGAAGGGCTGTACTCAGAAAACGAGATGATGATTGGATTTGGCTCATGAAAAATGAATAAAGGGGAGGGCAAAAGTCGATACACAGAGTGATGTAGGTGCTATTGCATAGTCCATGCAGTAGCTAGGGTTAGCGGGGTGGCAGTGGTAAAAAAAAAAAAAAGAGGCACAGACTTGGGATATATATTTGGAAATAGAGCTCATGGGATTTGCCAGTCCATTGAACGTGGAGGTTGAGGAAACGGAAGGATTCAGAAATGACTCCTCAGTTTCTCGCTAGAGCAACTGACAGATGAGTCAACAGGCTCCGTCAGAGAGGCAAGGGACTTGTCCACGATCACATCACTGGCAAGTGGCAAAGGCGAGATTTTGTCTGCCTCCCAACACCAGGTTCTGGGCTGTCTAATTCCAGGGGTCAAGCTCTTAAGCTGGCTTGTTTTCCAATCTCACTGCCTGCCCAAAGGTTCACAGCTGGAAGCAAGGGCCAGTGAAATTTATATGCTGATTTTGTTTTTTAAAAAAGGAAGGGTAATGAGAAAAGAGACTTTCGCTTTATAATAATTAAAACAGTGTGGTGCTGACACATATTTCCCAATATCTAGCTGTTCTAGAGCAATCTTGCCTTTGAGGCAGGCATTCCCTGGAGGAGGAGGGACAGACAGGAGCTGACAGCCCAGGAGCTGGGTGGTCCCAGAGGAGGTTCAGGTGCACACCAAGCCAACGCCACCTCACAGCAGGGCTACAGCACACAGTCTTGCTCAGCCCAACCCATCCCATCACCAACAGAAGCCAGAGGCAGCTCTGGAACCCTAGGCCTCAGCAGGTCAGCAGCAGCCAAAGACCCCCCCAAGAGGCCCTTGTAGTTCAGCCTCTGCAATCCCAGATGAGAGCTCCCGGGACCACCTCGGCCCTAGACACCAAACTCTGGATGAACTCAGCCATTCAACAAGAACACCTGCTCTGTAAGTGCCAGCCTGTACAGAGCTACACTCATGATTTTTCAGATTTCTAGACACCAGGGGCACCCCTACTCTCAAAGCTTAAAACAGACACTTTGGCTCAGGATCAGAAAATGACATCACTTCATTCATTGGAAAGAGTGACGGATGCAAGTTCCGTAGGGACGGGAACTCAGGTGCAGTGCCTAGAATAGTACCTGGCACACAATAGGCGGTAAATACACTTACCGAGGGAGTGCATGACCGGACCAGGAGGGAAAACAGGATAGGCCCTCGGCTCTGTACCTTGCCACATCTCATCCTTTCCTCCCTCCGGGCCGGTCAGTTTGCTTTGCATTGTGGGTATCTGCAGATGTGTGTGCCCCACTACCCTATAAGCTCCCCAGGGCAGACTGCAATTTGCTCATAATTAATCCCCTGTGATAATGAATCGGGGTATAAGCCAAGTTATCCATGGGTATGGAATAAATAGATTTGAAGGAAAAAGGGGATCGAGGAAACAAAGGACAGAGGGAGGAAGAGAGAGAGAGAGAAAGAAGGAATTGGGGGGGGGGGGGGTTAGAGAGGGGAGTGAGGAAACAAAGGACAGAGGGAGGAAGAGAGAGAGAAAGAAGGAATTGGGGGGGGGCGGTTAGGAAGGGAGAATGAGGAGGGGAAGGGGAGATTGAGAGAGAGCTCAATTCAATTATACAACTGTACACGGTAGCCCCAGGCTGAGCTATTCTGGGTAAGATGCCAGATGACAAAATCATGTAGGAAGATAAGCCTGGCTTTGGAGTCACAAGGATGTGAGTTTGAACCCCACCCCAGCTATCAGCTAGCTGTGTGACACCAACAGGTCACTCAACATCTCTGAGCATCCGTTTGCTTAGCCATAAAATGGGGATCAGAGTGTCTTCCCACCCCCACCCCAGGTGTAAGGATTAAACAGGATGGTATACACCACCTTGCAGTTTGCCCCCTTCCTTCCATACCCCAGCCTCAGCTCTTCTCCTGGCTGGCTGGGGACACCAGCAAGCCAGTCCCCTGCCCAGGCCTCCTCCCCGCTTCCTAGGTGGGGAGAGCTCTGTGGCCCATGCCCATTGGGCTAGTACTGAGATCTCAATTCCTCGGTACCAAGTTAGCCCCCAAGCGCAGACCCCCGGGGTGCGTGCCACATTCTGAGGAGGCTCCCAGCTGCCAAAGAGCAAGACTGACACAAGTTCGGCCTCTGGCTCCCAAAGGGAGAGGGTGGGACGAGAGGAAGAGGGTGGGGAGGAGAGGCTAGGAGCGAGGCAGCAGGGTTCATGGTGACTAAAGCTGCACCTAGGAGCCAAATCCCAGTTCATTTTTCTAGTTTACTCTTACACAGCCTCCTGCTCCTTACCGCCTACATTTGGGGGGAGGTGGGGGGCCAGAGCGATGACCCCTCCCAGACAATGGGAAACCAAGACTGTAGCCGAGGTCGGGGAGAACTCTTCCCCCTCCTCAAGAGAAGCCTGGTTTAAGCATGGGAATCAAGGATAGGAAAAAGGAGAAAGAGAAAACTGCCCAGTCAGGGCCACAACAAAAATCCTTACCGGACCCACTTCCATCTTCTGTTCTAGAAAACACCGCCAGTGCGAGCGGACTCAGGGCCTGAAGCCGGGCTCTGGCCGGACTCCCGCCGAGGCAGCACCCACCTCCCACCTCCGCCGGCCAGAACTGATCCCAGCCAGCGCCTGCCACTTCCTTTAACAACTTCCAGCGGGGAAATCGCTAAAGAAACACATGGCCCCATGCCAGCAGGCTCTGAAATCACTTCCCCAGCTGCAGCCAGAACACGAAGCTGCGAATTTGAGTGTTTAACCTGTGGAAGGGGGTGGTGGTGGAGGACACAGTCCGTGTGTGACTGGATGTCGAGGGAGGGAGGAACCCGGCCTCCACCCCTCCACGCGGGCGATCCTCATCCCCGCACCCACCCCCACGGCGGATCCAGCCTTCTCCCTCCTGGGAGTTTGACTTTCCTTAAAACAACCCTACCGTTCTCTCTCTCTCACACGCACACACTTCAGTGATGGCCCAGATAAAACCCCAACCCCTGCACTTTCCACGAACCCACCTGTGACCTCACCAGCCTCCTCGCAGACCAGGCCGGTTCAAACCCTTCCCGTGAGGTCAGCACCAGCTCTCAGACCGCGGGGTCTTTGCAGGTACTGTTCCCTCCGTCTGGCGTGCTCTTCCCCTCCGGCCTGGCTAGCTCCTGGTCCCTCTCTGACCTTCCCAGGCCAAGTTCGCCGCCACATCCCACAGACCCCAGGCCAGCGTCGGTCAGGGCACTCGGTGCCAGCTCCGAGTATGTGTTTCACCCCAGCCTGTGAGCTCCTGGGACCAGGGAGAGTGTCTTGTGCACGGGGCCCCACCAGGGCAGGCTTCAGACCTGCACGGCCCAATACAGCAACAGCCATACGGCTATTTAAATTAACATTCGTTAGGATAAAACTTAAATGTTGGTTTCTCAGTCACACTATGCAAATTTCAAGTGCTCCATGGCCACATGTGGCCGGTGGCTCCCACGTTGGACAGAACAGTATGGACGTTTCTGTCATCACAGAAAGTTCTATTGGACAGTGTCACTTGCCCAAGGTCTGATAGCTGGGTCAACACATAAAGGCGCCTCCCAAGTCATCTGTCTCCAGCATCCCGGAAGAGGGAATGAAGCAGGAATCAAAGGCCATGCGTGTCAGAGGCACCGCAGCCAGCGTTGGAGCTGCAGAGGGCTGAGATATGACTGCGGGGGGGGGGGGGGGCTATCAAGAGCGTAGACAGAGCCCCTGCATCCACCCAGAAACCGGGAAACAACCACGGCCTCACGGCCACTTCCACATCCGTCCCCTCTCATCATCCAGCAGAAAGGCATTATTTCCTGGAAACTTTGTGACCACAAACCAATGACCACAATCTAAAGCCAAAAGCTGAAATAATATTTAGATAACCCCAGAGAAATGGACCCCAGGAGGGCGATGTTGAAAAGGAAGAAGGAGATGATACACACACATCTGGCTACACACATGTATGATGTGTATATTTGCCAGAGAGAAATCAGGGCCCCAGTCAGGAAGCCACGGAGGGTCAAGTTCGCAGAGAACTCATCAAAGAGGTCGAGGGGGCAAATCCCACCACACGAAGACCATCCCCAGAGGCCCTGGGGAGCACCCCAGGGGTAAATCACTGAGTACTGACCACACCAGTTCTGAGGCGCTTCAGCACCAAGAACTCGGCAAAAGAAAACTGTCAGACTTCATGGATTTGGATACCTTCCCCCCCAAAAAAACAAACAAACAAAGGACAGAGAGACAAGAGACCCTGTTTTGGTTTTTTTAAAAAATAAATATATTTGTATTGATTTCAGAGAGGAAGGGAGAGGGGGAGAGAGAATGAGATAGAAACACCAATGATGAGAGAGAATCACTGATCAGCTGCCTCCTGCACGCCCCACACTGGGGATCGAGCCCGCAACCCGGGCATGTGCCCTGACCGGAAATGGAACCGTGACCTCCTGGTTCATAGGTCGGCACTCAACCACTGAGCCATGCCCGCTGGGCAAGAGACTCTGTTTTAAAGTCTGACATCTCCAACCTCCATTCCATGGCAACTTTCAGTAACTCCTTCCCCAGCAAATACTTGCCAAGGGCTCCCCAATGGCCAGGGGCTGTGCCGCTGGGCACACAGCCTCTCCTGGGCACAGGCCGGAGCCGTCTATGTGTTCCTCTGTGTGCACAGGTGGGCACTCCTCAAACACAGTCATCTCTGAGATAGCTTGGAGAAATCTCTCTTACTAGTCTACTGTGAAGAATGAGATGGATTTGCATGCACTAACAGAGAGATGAGAGTAAGACTAAAACCTGCACAAGGATATATATTCTGTGATCCCATTTTAGCAACTCTAACAAAAAAGGGAAACAAATATTTACATACCTATTTATACATAAATAGAAACCATGTGGTTCCCTAGATTGGAAAAGCTGGTGAAATCCAAATAGATTTTAGAGTTTAGTAAACAGTAATGTATCAATGTTGATTCCTTAGATTTGACAAGTACACAGTGGTAGTGGATGATGTTGATGACGGGAAAGTGGGTGAAGGGTTTATGTGGGAACTGTACTCTCTCTGCAGCCTTCCCATAAACCTAGAACTTTCCCAAAACAAAATGGTTATTTAAGAAAATAAACAGTGGTTTAGACTTCTGCTCAGAAGTCCAAGGATTCTGTCTCTGAGTCAGCTTTGGAAAGGCCTGGGTTTTCATGCTGTTTGGAACTTTGATTTCTGAAATCTGCACATATATTTGATGGGTGGAATCAATTTTTACAGACAGCA
>NW_005369902.1:119214-150842 GCF_000412655.1 Myotis brandtii
GAGTCCACTGTCTTCGTTAAAAAAATAGAACCACACCCTGGGGCCGGCCTTGAGGCCTGTGCCTGGGGAGCCCTCTAACCCTGGGCCCCAGTGCTGTGCCCCCAGACAGGTGCAAGGAGAAACACGTGCAAGGAGCAGAACCCTGCCCCTCCCTGCTAGCAGGGGCTGGGGTGACTAAAGGAAACAGCCCTCTCCCGTCCTTGAGAATAGTCTGGCCCGGGGCCCAAGACCCATGTGAGATTTGAGGGGAAGATGCAGAGCAACTTCTAGAAAAGGGTCTGGAGAGACTGTTTGGGGAAGATGGTGTGACACCCAGACAATGACTCTTGTGGTTCCTAAAGCCCAGGCAGAAGCTGCTGGCTGCCCCCCCAGGCGTCCGGGCCCACCCTCCTCCAGCTCCCCACACCCTCCCACTGGTGAGGATGCCCTTGTGTGGCCTTTGGAACACACAGGGGGTGGAGGCAGGCACTTAGCCCAGCTCCAGTCGATGTGCCTCTACGTATGGAAGGGACGAAAGGGAAAAAACAAGAGCTCTGCTTGAAACATGTTCGTTTCAGAGCCGCCTCATGATCTCCAAGTCACTGGAGAGGTCACTGGGAAGCTGGAGATGATCCTGCTGTCTCACCCTAACCCCCCAACCCTCAGAGCTCTCTGCGCAGACCCTGCCCCAGTCCTCCATGCCGGGGAACATGCTGGCTCCCAAACCACGTGCGGCTTTGGAGCTCTCCTGCCTGCCTGGCCCCTGCATACAAAGGAGCTCACCCCTCACTTACCGCCCAGCTCTGACGCATCACTCATGACCTGGTGATTCAAACATCACCCGACTCAGTATCTGCTATGCCTCTGGGACTGACTGGAGGACCCCTGTCCCGGCTGCCACCACAGGGCTCTCCGGGGGCCAGACAGCCCCTGCAGCTGGCCTCCCTGGTGCTGGCTTCTGCCCTGGGCACACCTGAGTCTCCTGCACACTTTGGATCTCTGGAGATCCAAGGGAACCCCTTCAAGGAGCTCAGTCACCTGCCAAAGATGTCTTCCTGAGGCCCAAGAAGGGAAGAGAAGGCACAGGTTGGAGTCTAGCAGGCCTGGGTCTGAACTGTCCCTGCTAGGGGCTCTGGACCCTCGAAGAGCCCGTGATCTCTCCGAACCCAGTGGTCCTCGTCTGTCAGGCAGGGAGGGTGTTGATGAGATGCTGGGCAAGTCACTGCCCTTGTGGGCCCTGGTGTCCTCAACTGTGAGTTGTGAGAACTGCTTTCCATCCCTGAGATGTGAGGAGGGGACAGGTGGGGTGAATGCTGAGGCTGGGGGCTAAAGGGACCATTCAATTCTCCACAGTCTCCAAGTCCGTGGTTTTAAACCTGTCATCATGGATGAACCAGTACATGTTCGGGGCTCCTTCCTGTATGGCAGGAAACTGTCAGGAGGTCAGTGGGCGAGGAGATGGATGAGAGATGTAGCTCACTGTGCATACTTAACAATGCCCCCGGAAACTCCATCTCACAGAGCCGTTTCCCTCAACCTTCACACTGGCCACCTCCTGCCTGCCAACTTCTTAAAGGCTGGCATATAGCACAAATATGAGGGCCGCTGGGGCCAGGCCAGGAGCTGTAAGGTGCTGAGAGCTCCCCTGTGACCCCTCATTAACGCCCCTCTCCCGCCAGTGACAGGAACCTTTTATGCTGATGTCACTTCCTGTCCAGGAATCTCTCCTAGAGAAAATGCCTAAATATACAAATAGCTTCATAAATAATATTAACCACTGTGTTATCAATAATAACCAACGACTGGAATTAACCTCTATCTGTAAACTACATCACATATATTCGATCAAACATTATGCAGCCATTTAAAGAAAGGGAGGCTTACTGATAAGTATGAGAATATGGGGAAAACTTGATTAGCATATCAAATGATAAGAGCAAAAATCTAAAAATGCTTATTCAGGATGGTTTAAACCAGTGCTGCCCAACAGAAATATAATGCAAGCCACATCCTTAAATTTTCATTTTTGAGTAGAAACATTTTAAAAAGTAAAAGTTAATTTTAATAAGATTTTCTTTAACTTAATACATTCAAAATAGTGTCATCAACATGTACTAAATATAAAAAGTTATTAAGTAGTGTACTTTCTTTTTTTTTTGTACAAAGTCCCCAGAATGCAGCTCAGCTCAGCACATCTGGGAATTCATATCTTTGAAATTATAGCACATCTCAGTGTGGACTTGCTAGGTGCCAAGCAATAACAGCTACACTGGCTAGTGACTACCTCACCAGATTGCACAGGTCTAACCCATTAGAAAATGTGAAAGGACTTAAGTAATAAAATTAAAAAAAGACTAGAAAGAAATGTCAAAATCTTAATGATCACAGACTTTCTCTGAGCGGTGGAAATATGAATGTGATTTTTCCTTCCTCTTCCTGTTTTTTTTAAGTGTCTACATACAATGAATTCGTGTTACTTTAGCACAATAACAAGCGTCAATCTTTACTTTTGGAAGGAAGGGCTTTAAGACCTGAATGGGTGCACTGCACCTGCCAAGCACTGATTTATTTATGCCCACGAGAGCTGTCCTGTACCCGACACCTCACAGAGGGTACGCTCTCCCTGAATGCTAGTCGGTTAGTTGGTTAGCTGGCGGGAGGGTAGGTTGGTTGGATGAATGGGAAGAGGGAACAAAGTGAGGGAAACAGTACATTATAGCAGTTACAGGAGAAAATTCAATGCAGACCCTTGTTTCCAAAGCCCAAAACTATCACTTCGAGCTGCATGGTTTTAAACAAGTCACTGAACCATTCTGTGCTTGAATTTCTTCAGGTATGAAATGGCCATGGTGACAGTCGATCTTTCACAGGGTTCGTGAGAACTAAGTGAGTTTATCTCTACAAAGTGTTTGAACACAGTGTCTGTCGTGCGGCCAATGTTTCCAGAAAGGTTGGCTGCTGTCCTCATGGTGAACCAATGAATGACCGGTGTGGCCAGGCTGTCTGACTTATACAGCCGTGGCACCCAGGACACAGGCTAGAGCCACACTGACCCCAGGTCCCTCCTGAGAGTAGATAGCATTGCCCCTCAGTCCTTGGGTTTGCGTGTGGTCCCTTTGCCGTTTGAACACAGTGTCTGTCGCGCAGCCAATGTTTCCAGATGGCTGCTGTCCTCATGGTGAACCAATGAATGACCGGTGTGGCCAGGCTGTCTGACTTATACAGCAGTGGCACCCAGGACCCAGGCTAGAGCCACATTGACCCCAGGTCCCTCCTGAGAGTGGACAGCAATGCCCCTCAGTCCTTGGGTTTGCGTGTGGTCCCTTTGCTTGACTCACCCCATTCCCCAGCTCCTGCCCCAAGTCCCCGTGGCCCGCGTACCTGCACCACCTCTGGCCTCACATTGAAGGTGTACAGCCAGTCACTGAAGCGAGGGTAGCTGTTGAGCTCAGAGGTCCTCTCACCAGGAGCCACGCTCAGCTTGCACTGCCGTTGCTTGCAAATATACCGGACCAGCTTGGCCTGCGGGGAGCCCAGAAAAGAAAAGGTGGTTCATTCAGGTCATAGGCTCATGGCCGCCCCGAGCACGCATGCTGTAGGGGAGCTCTGGCAAACAGGAGCCTGCTGGATTCCCTTTTGCTGAAACAGAAAAGGGGGGAGGGAAGACAGGAGTCGGGTCTGGGAGAGCCAGCAGGAAACCTGGAAAACCACCCGTAATCCTCTACCCAGCCCAAGGGTGGCTGACACTGCCTCAGGCTCGGGCATGATCCTCAGAGAGGAATGGGCAAGACTGGCCAGAACAGAGACTGGGGTTAAAACGTAAGGAGGACTTCCTGCTTGAGTGAGGGAGGTCAGGTTGGGCAGGGGGAGGCGGTTAGTAATTGATGATATGGAAGATGTGGGGGTTTGAGGATCATGAGTAACCTCTCACTTAGGATGCATCCAGCCTAGAATCAGACTGCCTGCGCCGGGATCTGGGGGCTCAGGCACACCCTCGCCCTGTGACTTTACACAAGTTACTTAACACCCCACCCCCAGAAAGGCCTCAGTTTCCTCCTCCAGAAAACAGGGATAGTAATAGAACCTCCCCGATAGAACAGATAAAACACTCGGTGCGTGCCAGGCCCACGCGTGCTGGCCATGCCCCCTGGGCGACGGCAGCGTTCGTAAGGGTCCATGACTCGAGTCCCACAATAGGCTTGCAGGACCCACACCCTGAAAGGTATGCTTGAAACTTCAAATATAAAACGCTTAAGTAAGGTCAACCTGGCGTTCCCTTTGACAAATACTGGGCGCCCTCTGGGTGGCCCGCAGTGCACTGAGGAATGCAGAGGGGACAAGCCGTGCAGGGAGGGCACAGCCCAGGGCCAATTACAAAGAAGGGGGGATGGGCTCCAGTAGATGGAAATGAATGCACAGCGTCCTGGAGTGGCTGAGATCAAGTGACCCCCGGGCCCATGAGAACTGCCGAGATGCTGATCAGACTCTACTGGCCTCATGTTGGTGACTTTCAGCTTCCCCAAGAGGCACGCACCACCTTCAAAGTCTTGTACAGAAGCCCTGCCTGGGAGCCACTTCCCAGGCCTCCTACCCCTCAGAGGGTTGTGTTGTCAATGCACTCCTCCTTTATCCTCCATCTGTACATATCTCAGTGCGTTTCTCTAAACAGCACAGTCCCAATACTAACAAGTAATTAATGATCATTATCATTTAAATGTCAAATATCTAGGAAGGCTCCCGATTTCCAAAGAGGAGTTCTTGCCCATTTTTGCACCAGGGACCCCTTTGGCAGTGTGGGGAGCTCCGAGTCTCTAAGAATAATGCTTTTAAGTGCGTAAAACAAAACACTTAGGATAAATAAAGGAAATCGATTACATGTAAAGACATGTATCAAAACATTCCTTAAGGCAGTGATAGGGTACTAGAAGCTTCCTTATTAAAGCGGTGGGTGCGGTTATCATAACTCTGAAGTTGTGCTGTTCCAGGCGGCTCCACAACTGTAAGGTGATATGGAAACAGCTGTGATTTCTACTGGTGACCGAGTCACACAGATTTGCTAAGACAACTGTGCCTGGTTGCCTCCATCCAAATGGAACGACACCCTGAATTTCAGGTACCGGTTAATGAAAATAAAGGTAATAACTTCCCACTCCAAATTCATGAGCCCCCAGAATTCTCTCCACAGACTCCAGGGAAAGAACCCGTGTGGCTGGAGGGAGATTAGGCGTAAAAAGAGACCCATCCTGACAGCAAAACCATTGCTTCTGCAGCAGCCTTTCTGAAATCTCCCCTAGAAACCTGTTTGGTCCCAAGCTCACAACCGGCTAGACTCGGGGGCACTGGCCCGCTCCCATGCCCTGACCTCTGCTAAGTCCTGCTACCGTCAGAGGGCTCAGTGGCAAGTGAGGATACTTGCTAGAGAGGGAACACTGAGTCGGAACAAAAATAATTCCACACAGTTGCACAGTTTCTAGGCTGAGTGAAACCTAGACGGAGGCAAACCCACGGCTGCTCTCCGTGCCTGCACTCCGGGCCCCTCGAGTACCCAGAGCAGACATTACTAATCAGACATTCTCCACCGAGGCTGGCAACTCCCAGGCTGCCACACAAGAAGTATATTTGCAGTCCTATTAGGGGCCCTAAGCCCCTGGAACATCTTCAGAGCATGGAGCTCAGAAGTGTGAAGACACAAATGCCTCTCGCATCCTAAAGAGCTACGTAGAGGCACTCCTGCCCCTTACCCAGACTCACCCCACTCTGGTCCATCCCTCCTCTAGTGTAACCAGAGGCCCCAACTTTCTTTACTAGGCTCACCTCACTCCACCCCTGGCCCACCCAGCCCTCCAGGCGCACACTCACCTAGAAAATGCTATTTCCTATACTTTCCTACCCTCTGGGCCTCGGCTCAAGCTGTCTGCTCTGGCCAGAAGTCCCTCCCTCCTCCAGCCACAGTGTCCTTGGCCTGGGCAAGACTTCCCCGGGCCTGATTAGAGTTCCTGTCTCCCCTTCCGAGTGGGCTGTCTGTGTCTCTATGGCAGCCCCTATCACAGCCGGTCTCAGAAAGGAGCTTCTGAACAGACATGAGCTCCCAGGGCAGCGGACATAGAACCGGCTTTGGAGTTTAACAGAATCCGAGTTCCAATCTAGGTTCTCATGCCCTGACCTCTGCTAAGTCCTGCTACCGTCAGAGGGCTCAGTGGCAAGTGAGGATACTTGCTAGAGAGGGAACACTGAGTCGGAACAAAAATAATTCCACACAGTTGCACAGTTTCTATGTTGAGTGAAACCTAAACAGAGGCAAACCCACGGCTGCTCTCCGTGCCTGCACTCCAGGCCCCTCGCGTACCCAGAGCAGACATTACTAATCAGACATTCTCAGCCGAGGCTGGCAACTCCCAGGCTGCCACACAAGATGTATATCTGCTGTCCTATTAGGGGCCCTAAGCCCCTGGAACATCTTCAGAGCATGGAGCTCAGAAGTGTGAAGGCACAAATGCCTCTCGCATCCTAAAGAGCTACGTAGAGGCACTCCTGCCCCTTACCCAGGCTCACCCCACTCTGGTCCATCCCTCCTCCAGTGTAACCAGAGGCCCCAACTTTCTTTTCTAGGCTCACCTCCACTCCACCCCTGGCCCACCCAGCCCTCCAGGCGCACACTCACCTAGAAAATGCTATTTCCTATACTTTCCTACCCTCTGGGCCTCGGCTCAAGCTGTCTGCTCTGGCCAGAAGTCCCTCCCTCCTCCAGCCACAGTGTCCTTGGCCTGGGCAAGACTTCCCCGGGCCTGATTAGAGTTCCTGTCTCCCCTTCCGAGTGGGCTGTCTGTGTCTCTATGGCAGCCCCTATCACAGCCGGTCTCAGAAAGGAGCTTCTGAACAGACATGAGCTCCCAGGGCAGCGGACATAGAACCGGCTTTGGAGTTTAACAGAATCCCAGTTCCAATCTAGGTTCTGCCATTTACTAGTTGTGTGACCTCATTCATGTTTCCGAGCTTGCTTCTCTCACCTGTACAACAGGAATGATACTATCCAGCTCATTCGTGGTCCATTGGGAAGACTGAACAATAGTATGGGAACCCCCCAGTGACTAGGTTAGTCACCCTATCATTGTACATCAGGGCGGGGACAATGCCTACCTCTTTGTGACTGTCCCCACATGCCTATTCCTGCGTGTGACACACAACATGTGCTCAAACATCACAAGGAAGGAGGAACCAAGGGAACCCGTTAAAATGTTTTTCACAGCCAGGCCTTCCCTCCACTCCAAACTGCTCTCAAACCGCAGCTTCAAAGAGCTGACTAAAGTCAGGGCAATAAATCAAATAAATCAAATTCTTTTCCACATTAACCCAAGAGGTCGGGCTGCTGGCACGAGCCGCAGCAGCAGCGAAGGCCATCGCCACTGGCACGGGAGTTTCCAGGGCCATAACCCTGGGAGCTGATTAATAACATCCATTCTGCACAAGACTTTGGCCATCACAGGTCAACGTCAAGATCAGCCAATCTAGCCTCAGCAGTGAGCCAGCGTTTGGGGCTCTCTCTCATTCAGCCCCCTCCGGCGTGTCCAGCCCTTTTCAGCCACCAGGCCCTCTGCCAAAAAGGTTCTCTCAGCTCAGCTTAGATATCCATTCCTCCCCCAAGCCTTCCAGCCCTGCTCCTTAGCCCCCTGCCTGCTCCTCCATCAGAACACAAATTGCAGTTCTAATATTTTCCTTGTCTGCTTCCTTCTTCCAACTGGAAACTCCATGAGGCCAGGTGCCTGGTCTGTGTTCTTGCTCAGCACCGGATCCCCAGGAACCAGCACGGCACCTGGCACAGGGTTGGCTATTGTAAAACCTTTGTCGAATAAATAAATGCACACATAATACATTTTTGTAGCCCCGGCAGCCACATAACATTCGCCAAAATGACAATGGAAAACAAATGCTAATGGGGCAAGTGAGGACTGAGGAGTCTGAGAGTCTCAAACACCAGGGCAAGTTCCCCAGAAGAGGAGTGAGCAGTTGCTTAGTTGAGAGGCCGTGAGCGATCCCTGCTGGACAGCCCAAAGCAGGCCTGTGGGTGGGACTGTGCAGAATTCACCTCACCCAGTGAGCAACCCATAAGCCGGGTGGGCACAGTCTGGTGACCCGTGGCCAGCAGGCCTGGTGTCCTGTTGGCTGCCACCTCCCAGAGCTCATAGAGAAGAAATGACACCTGCAGACCTGGGTTCTGCTGAAGGAGCAAAGCTGTTCTCATTCACAATGGGTGGGGGTGCCGGGGGCACAGCAGCTCACATCTGAGCGAAAAAGGCTGCTCTCACTTTTGGGAAAGTTGGTCACAGTCACAGAAGCACCCAGGGGCTACTTTCCCAGAGAAACTACGGTGGAGCCTGCCAGCCCAGCCCAGGGGCCTGCAAGGGGACCTTTCATGAGTAGAGTCATTTTCTCTTAACCACAAAACCGCCAGATATAAAGTTTCCGAAACAGAAAAGCACCTGGGGTTTCAGCGATGGAACAAGCAGCAGGAGGGAGAGTCATTAGCACTCTGGCCCAAGGGGAGGAGCCTGGGCTAGAACTGAAGTCTCACCCGCTTCTGCCCTGACACTCAGCCTGGTTTATAGAAAGAGCAGAGGGGCATCAAGTCAGCCCACAAACAAGTGGGGGGTATTACCCATACACGGTACACAGCAGGCGCTCACTAAGTGTCCTAGGCTCAATGATCTAGCCTCTGGTCTCAGCTCTGACATTTAGATCAAGGATCCTGGGGGAAATCCCTCTTAGCTCAGCTTCAATCTCACCACCTATAAAAAGGGTATCATGTTATGGAAGTTGGGGCCAAAGTAACTAATATAAAAGTGCTTGGAACAAGAAAAAAATACGTTCAGCTCCTACTACGTTGCTATTGGTTATGCCAACAAGTCCAAGAGAAAGCAGAGATCTGTGAAAAATCGGCTCTCGAGACAGACAAACCTGGCCTCAAAGCCCCTCACCACCACACTCCCCAGCAGGACACTCAACCTCGGCCTCAGTTTCCCCACCTATAAAATGGGGTTGGTCTGTTTCAAAGGGCTGTTGTGAAGATTTACAGAAGATAATATGGATGTAAGACGTTCACCCCTTCAGTGGTAGCTGCAGTGGGTGGCATCCTCACCAAGCTAAGTCTTCAGGTTCTCTTATAACCTCCCTGGGCAATAGGGAAGATGTGGGTGGGATCACACCCATTTTAGAGATAGAGCTGAAGAAGACCCCGGAGGCTGGGTTGGCCTTCAGGACAATGCTGGTAGAACTCACAGATCAGGCACGTTTATTTTAAAGGCATGAGGGCCAAGGCCCAGCTCACCAGTTGACTCCAGGGAACCCGAGACCTCCTTTGCCTCAAAGTGCTCACACCTCCACATCAGCACCAGAGGCCAGGGTCGGAGTGGAGCTGCATGGACTCCAGGAAGGCCACCTGCCCAGACGAGCACCTGCGCCCTCATCTGGCACCTGATCAACCTCAAGTGCAATCTGCCACCTCCAGCTACTCCAGCGTGACTCCAAACAGGCCTCCCAAACGCAGGCTGCCATGAGCATCCCTTCCGTGGAGTGAGGCCTGTCGGACACCCTGAAGAGCAGACACCTGTCAGATTTCACAAAGCACATGCCGCAGGAAAGGAACTTCCGCAGGAACAGGAAGCAGCTCCCACAACTGCAAGGAACGCAGAAACACGAGAGGCCTCACACGTCTGCTCTGCTCAAAGCTGCCAAGTGCAGGGATCACGGCCTCTCCTGGGGAGACTTTTGCCTCGTTATTCTTCCTGTACATGGGGCCTAAACCCGCCTCCCTGTAGCTGGCACCCGTAGATCCCAGGTTCACCCTTCAGAGCGCATCACGGCTGTCGTAGGGACCCACGAGCCAGGCTGATCAGGGACACAGGGCTCCTCTGCAGCCACAGAACAGAAATCCCTAGGAGACGGCCAGTGTGCTGCAGTGGTTACTGCCCTGCCCCCAAAACACTGGCTGGAATGGTCGTCTTGGCAGAAACCTCTCGCAGGCTTCCCAGGGCGGCTGGACAGGGGCCAGCCATTGTGCCGGACTGGCCAGGCGGTGCAGTGGTTAATAACCAGACAAACATTCCACCTGGTGCACAGGTGTGCCCGCGCCTCCTGTTTACCAGCAGCACCTGTTCTGACTGGTCGGGGGCCAGGCCTACGGTGAGTTAACTGTTCCACCACCCCCAGTGGGAAACACGGGCATGGCAGCCAGGCAGACCTACGTCCCACCCCTGGTGCTATCACTTACCAGCTGTGTGGCAGTGACCAGTTTACTGTGACTTAGCTTACTCATCTGTAAAGGGAAGAAAAGAAAATTCACTGCGGGATTCACGTATGCAATGTCCAGAATACAGGAGGTGCTCACTGAACTGGTCCCGCTCAGCCGCCAGCACGGCCTTGCTGAGGAGGAGAGGAGAGCCTTGCAGCCAGTGCTCTTTGAACTATGTCTTATCGAGGCTTCTGCACTTTGCAGAAAGCACGTCTTTCTGAACAACTGACTGTAAACCAAGTCCGCTGCACCCTAAAACTTCAGTGCCCGGGATAAGGAGGTCCTTCCTGTGGGTGACCCCCACACCAGGCGATGGCAGTGGCCAGATGCCATGACGTGTGTCACCTTAACCCTGACTCGGATGTGGGCTGCTGCCGGACCCTGAGCGGATCGTTACTCTTCTCCGTATCCCGGGTCTTTAGGTCTCAAGCAGGCAGGCGGGTCAGTCTCTGGGGCAGATGTGACAGACGTGAAGTAAAGAGGGACAGATGAACCCCAGGTACAGGCAGAGGTGGACCCCGGATTCTCGTGTACAGCAGCAGGCTCTCTCAGTCACGGAACTCTGCGTCCATACTCTACGGTCAACCCGCGTGGTACTGATGATCTCTTCCACTTACGCAGCACCTCATCGCCTCTTTCTTTGGATTCTCAATGAAAACTTCAGGAGGTAGAAATTGTAATAGATCCCTGACAGCCCAAGAGTGACGTCCCCCCACCCTTTACTCAACCCCAAAGCTGGCAATGTCACTGAGTGTGTCATTCTTCCCACAAAACACCGTTACCTATTCCTGAAAGCATCACAGATCCTTCTAGACTCTTGATGCGAAGGACCGTGCACTCAACATCAAGAGTAGGAAAGCAGAGCTATGGCGAGATGTGAGTGCTGGCTGGGCAGCCTGCTTGGCTCACTCACTGGCTGAGAGACACGCACCCACCCCGCAAACAGTAATACGTGATTCTGAGTCCAGCCTCAGCACAGTGACAAGTGTGGCTCGTCACTCAGGGTCACTCGCAAATAGGCAAACCACATGGGCTGAACCCTTGAGACTTACAGGTGTGTTTTATCATCTCATCTTACAAGTGAGAAAACCGAGGCACCAAGAGCTTTGTAAGTTTCTCGAGTCATGAAGGGACTCGGGGCTCAACGCTCTGTTTCTTTGTACCATACCTTCTCCCAAAACGACTCCTGCTATTCACCCCCTAGGCTCCCCTCAGCTGCCCTGACCGGCACAAGCAGGATGGCAGGGGGCAGGATTTACCTCTCGTGTGGCCTGACATGCAAATGCAGCAATGCCCAGACTGTGCCAGGCAGCGAGTCCTCTGAAGAAAGGCTGCAGGCTGTCCCGCTACACTCTCCGAATGTGTCCAGTCACACAGTGTGCCACTGCCGCTGGTCCTGGTTGCAATAACCTACCCTCTGGACTATACCCGATCCCTGGCTCCAAACCAGCTCTAAATTCATTAAAACTAGCCCCCATCCTGCCTGGTACCCGGGGCTGCCGCTCCCAAGGAGATCCCAGCATGTGTGCAGGATGAGGTGAGGCACCTAGACGGCCACTCTCACTCCCATCCCCTCCCCCTCGGTTCGGTTTACTCAGTCCTCCGGCCAGCAGGTGCAATTTTTAGTCCAGCCTCCAGATCACCAACACCTATGGGACCCTGACTCCCCCTTCCCAGGTGGGCAGCACTGAACTCTTAGCGCATACTCCACAGCAGTCTTTGCTGGTGCCAGGTCCCTATCTACCCCATCCCAAACTTAGAAAGTCGCCAAAGCTCTCATGACTTACTCCAGCCTTCCCCAATGTCCCTGAAGCTGCCGCACCTTCCCCAGCACCACTGGCCCTGCTCAGGCCTCGGGGCTGGTCCGCTCACTTCTCCTCCCTCCTCTGCAAAGCTGGAGTATGCTTCAGGGAACTCCCCGTGAGCCGGGGCAGCTAAGCAGGCTGGTCTGGCTGCCATGGCCAATGTATTGCACAATGATTTCTGAGAAGGCAAGGCGGCCTCTGGAGGTCGTGATGCAGCTCACAGTGCCACACACAGGCAGGAACCAAGCCTACCCCTCCGCCCCAGCACTGCCAAGGCCTGCAGGAACCTGGAGGGTACCAAGTAGGGCTGCCGTTTGAGGGAAAGGGGCAGAGCAAGCAAGAGCACCAGGGAAAGTGGGGCAAAGAGAGGAGAAAGTGGCCTCAATCCCCAAGCCGGGCCTTTCGCAACCAACCATCCTTCGCCCGTCTGTCTCCGTCCCGCACCCGGGCTTTGCTGGGGAAGCTGCCAGGCGTGTGCATTTGTGCAGAGACGATCTCCCCGCCAAGCCTCCATCAGCAACCCTGCCCTGACGTCAAAGCCGGAGTCGGGAAACCAAACACAAACAAACAAGTCTGCCCTGGACCACAAGTGGAGCCGTGCCCAAGGAGGCTGGGGTGAGAGGGCCACAGCTGGGAGCTCGGCTTCCCGCCCGTCCCCGGCTCCACGGAGGCTGCGGACTCCGAGCCTGACACCGGGCTGCAGATGGGAGGCTCAAACCCAGCTGGAGACGAAACTGGATCAGTCTTTGGCCTGGCTGATGGGTGTGAGTACCCACCGGGGCCAGCACAGCCATGGGTGCGGGAGACCTTGCCCAGCAGCCCTGCAGCGTGAGTTAACATCCTCTGTGCAATCAGCACCCTCATCGGTTACCGCCACCCGTTCTCACTGCTCCGACACTAAGTATGAGAGGGCAGGGCAAGGGGGCTGGCGTGGCTTAGAAGCACGTACGAAGTTTGTGGGACAGATGGAGCCTGAGCCGGGCCAGGGTGCACAGCCAAGGTCCCAAGTTTAATCAGTGACACCTGTATCCCATCTCGGGCTCCACTGAGGTCATGAGACCGAACAGGAAAGGTTTCGAGAGGAAGGCATTTCCTTGACTGAAATATCCTCAGACAGCTCCCCCTTGAGAACCAAGGCTGAGCGGAGTAGACGTGCTCCTTGGAGAGTCGGTGAATGACCGGGCTCAGGGCCGCCCTTCCAGTTCGGCTTCTTGCCTGTCAGTTCCATCTGTAAGCCCCCGAGACCCCAGGAGACGTTTCCAGAGCTAGCAGTCCTCGGAGCGGTGGGAACAAAGGGCACTACATCATGCGGAAGCGAGACGCCGCTCTCCCCTATCTGCCCTGAGTCTGGGTGACTGTACGAGGGACAGGAAAGAGAACCTCTATCCATTATCCATTTAGTCAACAGTGATCAGTAAACTTCTTCCCGCTGCCGGGCACCGTGGGAGGCACGGCAGCGTGGTCACAAGCAACCCGGTGCATAAGCTGGAGGAACTCACACAAGTGGGGGGTGAGAGATGTGCCCACAGACAGACCTGACCAGAGGACTATGGGAGGCAACGAAGGGGAGCAGGGACGGCCACCCATTGAGCCTCGCTGACAGCCCCAGTGCTCCGTGCTCCTGCTGGGAGGCTGAGGGAAGGGCAGGTGTCAGGAGCCACGTGTGTGGTGTCACCCCCAAATCAGATCCTTCATCTGACAGAGCCTTGGTCCCAGTTCAAACACTTATTCCATGTGCCAGTCTTAAGTTCTCCAGGCCCACGGAGCACAGCTCAGCCCTCAACCCCACAATTACAAGCGGTAATGCCAGAGTATTCCTGACACTGCTCACCGGGAGGGCCCTGGGTAAGTGGAGAACTAGGGGAAAAAAGGCAGAGCCACACCTAACGGCAAAGGAGGACTCCTGCCAATGGACCCCTCCCTGACCTGTCCTAAGACCCGGCCTCCTGAAAACCACTAGAAGGAGGGGCAGGGAAGGTGAGGCGTTCCGGCTCTGATTGGAAAGCACCTGCTATGAACAGGAGATTATGCCAACGCTGGGGAGACAGGCCTTCCTTTCCAGGAACACGACTGTTTGCCTTGCAACTCGGCCCATCACAGAAAAGAAAAAAAGGGCTGTGCAGGGGGGCAAGGGGCAAGGGGTAGGAGAGCACCTTGGATACCAGGAGTCCATTAATGCGATGGCAAACTCCCCTGGAACGTTGGGTGGGGGGTTAGGCGCTGTCATTATCGACCCGATATCTGTTCCTGACCTCTTCCTCACTTGCACTGATTCTGTTTGGGGCACCACTGTGGCCGGTAATGAATTGGTCTGAGTCAGTGGCTCTCAATCCTGGGATGGGGTCCAGCATGGCTACTGCAATGTGCAGGCCCCACTCCCAGCATCCCTTGACGCTAACTATGGGTGACAGCTCTGGTCAATGAGACATAAGGATGTGTCCTCTGGAACTGCTGGGAAAGTGCTTGCTTTCCTCACAAGTGGGACAGCCTCCGGGAAGCCCGCTGCCCACAGCCCCCCTCCTGCATCGGAGATCAGCATTGCCAAGAGCTGTCCAGAGAGAACCACAGGGACGCCAGCACTGTTCTGCCGCTGAACCAACACGAGTCGCTTCCCTCCAAACTCCTCACCGTAGGAGAAACATAATGGCCTAGTTGTTGAAATCACTGTTTCTGTTACCTGCAACTGATAGCAGTCCTTTCTGCTAACATTTACTAAGCCCACATCATTTCAAACTTTCTAAACCTTCCAAGGCTAAGGCTTCCTATTGGTCTCCAAAGAACCTCTGAAGAGAGAAAAAGGCTCTTTTTGGGACCACGTGGCATCCAAAAGCAATCCTCTAAAAGTCCTTCCAAATTGCCAAGAGCAGCTATGTTTTTGTTTGTTTGTTCTGTCAATCTTTACCCGAGAATATATATATATTTTAATATATATTTTTATTGATTTCAGAGAGGAATGGAGAGGGAGAGATAGAAACATCAATGATGAGAGAGTCGTTGATCGGCTGCCTCTTGCACGCTCCCTACCGGGGATGGAGCCCGCAACCCAGGCATGTGCCCTGACCAGGAATTGAACTGTGACCTCCTGGTTCATAGGTTGATGCTCAACCACTGAGCCACACCAGCCAGGCAAGGATATTTTCTCATTGATTATTAGAGAGAGTAGAAGGGAGGGGGAGAGACAGAGAGAAACATCAAGGTGAGAGAGACACATCAATTGGTTGCCTTCCACATGCACCCCGACTGGATGCCAGGGATCGAGCCTTCAACTGAGGTATGTGCTCTTGACAGGAATTGAATCCGCAACCCTTCAGTCCATGGGCCGGTGATCTAACCACTGAGCAACCCAACCAGGGCAGCTACGTTGTTATGAAGTCCAATTTACCAATTTTTTTCTTTTTTGGCCTGTGCCTTTTCTTTCCTATCTAAGAAATCTTGGCCAAGCCCCCATTCACAAAGACGTTCTCCTATGCTCTAGATGTTCTATAGTTTTATCTTTTTGTTTAGGTCTATGACCCACTTTGAAGTAATTTTTGTATTCCAGGGCTGTTTTTTTTACCCCAACTATGGACCATCTTTGTTTTTTAATTGGATATTCTTATGTGCCAGGCACTACATTTTGTGTGTATTGCCTCATGGAATGCTCTGATAGGTAAAATTATTCTCTCGTTTTACAAATGAGGAAACTGAGGCTTAGAGAGATGCATACACCTGAAAAAGGAACCTAGTGTTCTCTAATGCATGTGTAACACCTGGTAGCGCCTTCACATCCATTGCGCGGGACCTAAAGTACCACTGGACGCTGAACCTGACGGGGGAGGTGGAGAGAAGCGGATCCTTCTTGTTCTAAGAACCCGCCTGGTGCAGTGAATACTAAGTTCTCGGATACAACTCCCTGCTGTGCCCTACTCCTAGGAAGACTCAAGATGTCCCCGTGTCCAGGCGTGCACGCAGCGGGGCGGGGAGGTGAAGCAGGATGTGCAGCGCTTGCATTTCTAGAGAAAAGGAATGGGGAGAAGGGCCCCTGCTCTTGGCAGTGGGCGGTGAGAGCTGCTCCCCCCTCTGTGACAGTCACAGGGCCACCTGAGGCAATGCTACACGTGTGGGCCACCACAGCGTCTCACACTCCTCCAACCTAAGGTCTACTTCCTCTGCCTGTGAATCTGGCTGGACTGTGGCTGCTCTGACCAACAGGACGGTGAGGATCCTTATGGAGCCCTGACTACTCTGACGGACAGGCCATGAGGAGAGGCCCTGAGCGTCCATGGAGAGGAGAGCAGGCCAGCTGAGCCAGCCGCCCAGCCGTCCCAGCAAGGTGTGGGGTGTGTAAGTGAGGCCTCCCGGGGCCTCCAGACCAGGAGAGCTGACGCCACGTGGAGCATGCCACCTCTGTGCCTCACAGAGGCTTGAATACTCGCTGTGAGATCCCAAGGGAACCAGGTCTAACTGTGGAGTAGGGTGGCCGAGACCCTAGGAAGACATCAAAGAAGAGGAAATCCCTAAAATGAGTTCGGTGGGCTGGGGTGAGGCATGGGGTAAGGGGCTCCAGGTGGGGGGCACAGCATGAGTTAAGATCAGTCACAAAAGAACCTTTTTTAAGGGTACAGCAGTAGCTGGAAACTAGAGAATAAAGGGAAGATACGGAGACCAGTCAGTCTGGGGGCTGGGCCAGCTCATGCAGGTCCTGGAATGTTCTGGACGGCCACACGAAGGCATCTGCACTCAATCTTGCAGGAGTGGGGAGGGAAGCAAAGGAAGAAACATGATCAGATCTGCATTTCTGAACAATTGTCATTCTGGAAACCATGTGGAGGACAGATTGAAGTGGGTGTGGAGAATCCAGGGACAGGAAAATCAATTAAGAAGCCACCGCAATTCAGCAAATGACGAGAACAAAAGGTAATTTAGTTGGTGGCAGCGTGGGTGGAAAGGAAGGAGCAGATTCTAGAGATGTTTTATTAGCATTTTTACAGTAAAGACAAGACTTCCCCGCTTGCCGGTCCAGGGAATTTCTGGCATTCTAGCACCCTGGAATGCAGGAAGCTGAAGAGCTGACTTTCTCCAGCAAAGGAGCCAACAAACAGGGCAGACACTGTTTGTCTCATTCACTAAGACCCGGCACTCCGTGGCAGAGAGGGTCTGCTCTCTGTCAGAAGCCCTTGGCTGAAGGTCCAACTTGGCAAAGGCACCTCAGCCCCCAGGCAGCTAGCTCCCAGCCCAGGGTGTTCCCCCACACCTGAGCTCTGCTCCTTCCCCTCCCCAGGCAGAAGGGAACCCTGCACCTGCCAAGAGCAAAAACCACTGCTCTAAAGACAGTTCCGTCTCCTACTCTTCTCGGCAGCCCCCAGAGGTGGGGCTGGAGAAAGGCAGCATTTGCCAGAGTGGCCAGACCCAAGAGGAGCCTTCTCCAGCCAGCGGCTGCTGGTTCTGTCCAGCCCTCTCTAACTCATATGTACAGGAAACATGTTACTTCATAAAAGGAGAGTGGGCCTGCCCAAGATAGACTGTGTGTGTGTGTGTGTGTGTGTGTGTGTGTGTGTGTGGTGTGTGTGTGTGTGTGTGTGTGTGTGTGTGTGAGAGAGAGAGGGGGGGGGGAGAGATCTTCCTATCTTAATCAGAGAGATCATGGGACTTAGAGTCAGAAAGATCCAAGTTTGAATCTCACCCCAACCTCCTACCAGCTAAGGAACTGTGGGTAATGGACAGAATGTCCCTAAGCCTGTACTTCCTCTGTTGTAAATGAGGGGGAAAGACCAGACTCAAAAGATCACTGTGAACACGGAAGGACATAATGCATGTCGTCCAGCAGCTGGCGTGCGAGGCGCCCAGCAACTCTTCGCAGCCATCGCCCTTCTCTGTGGCCTCAATCGTGGGAAAGGCCAGGGCTTTGACAGCTGACAGGGAGAGTGTCCGAATGCAGGTGCCGGCCATCGATCTGTTGACTCGTCTGCAGGCTCCCCGTGCAACAGAACCACCCGTTTATAGAAATAAGCAACTCTGAGCAAGAGCTACCCTCCTCCAACCCCAACCCCAGGAGTGGGCATCATGATTTTAAGTTACTAGGTTAAAACCCAGCATTCCTGAAGCACTGAGTCCCACCGGGGTCATGCCCCGCCGGGGGCCCCTCAGATGCCTCTTGGGGAAGAGAGCCTCCTGGGGGCAGAGGACAGCTTGGCAAGGACATCCACGCCTCTTTACATAAGGGATCTGTGAAGGCCAGTCGATTACCCATGACCTTCTTCACTGTGTAATCTTCAAAACTCTCTTTTAAAGGGACCATTGAAGCTGGGCAGAGGAAGGTAAGGAAATACGGGGTTTGGCAATGAAACTGCGGTGAGGTTGAGGAGATGTCAGCTCTGGGAAAGAAGAGGAGCAGGACCACATTCTCTAACACAGAGACCAAAAGACTACGGAATTTCTCCCCCTGCGCCCAGGGGCACCTCAGTTTACACAGCTGTACTGGGCTCATATCACCAAGACTATAATTATAGAGTGAGAGAGGCTCAGATAACACAATGTCACTGATAAGCTATTCCAGGAATGCCAGCCAGGAGCGGTACTGAGTGGGATGGTCAGGTGCTCAGGCACAGAGTCCAACAGACCTGGATTCAAATTCCTGGGCGCTGTCCAGTTGCCTTAACTTGGATTAAGTTAACCTTCCCATGCCTCAGTTTCCTTGCCTGTAAAATGGGAGTGAGGGGGAGGCTAGTACTACCTTCATGGGAGGGAGATGTCAAGTGCTTAGCACTAGACTGTCAACACACATCATTAGCCATCTTTATCATGAAAATTCCAGGATCTTGTCATCTTTGAAAGCAGTTAAATTCTGACTTGTTTACTGCTTTAAGATTCCTCCTGAATGAGTGCATGAATAAGTAGCAAGTCCCATGCTGCTCTCATGAGTTCCTTGAAAAGGGGCAAGAGGTCAGGCAAGGCTAGAACACACTCACCTCAGAGGATGGCCTCCTTAAACCTTGCTTTATCTCTGGGGGGTCAAGAGCAGGTCAACACACAAGCCAGACTGTGCAACAGGAACCCTGCCAGTGGACTGAGCAGAAGAGCCAGGCAAACAAGACAGCTATTAAGATGCACGCAACCTGAGGAAGCAAGCCGAGGAGAGCCTGGGAGGGTCGGGCTCCGGCCTGGCACACGGGCTGTAACAGGAGCTGTTCTCCAGGCCTGGGCAGGAGTGACACAGCTCAAAGAAAGACACACACACACACACTCTTACACAAACATGCAACAATGTGCACACATCTGCCACCCTGGATAAGTTCTCACTCAGCAGAGAGGGGCTCCATTTCAAAATAAACAGAACAGGTGGGCTGCCAACCTCCCAAGAAATCAACTCACCACAACTTACTGAAGAAATTAGGTAACAGCTAACACTGACAAGGCATTGCTTTACGTGCTTTACGTACATTCAATTAAGTCACTTTAATCCTCGTAACAAATCTGTGAAAGAGGCCCCAACGCTACTCCCATTTTACAGAGGGGTACACTGAGGACAAGGAGCAGTTCCAAGTCACACAGCTAATCAGTGGCAGGATGAGGATTTGAACCCAGGAGGTTTAACTGCTGAATTCATGCTCTAACCACGGGCTCTATTACCTCCTATGTGACTGTGACACCCACTGTGAGCCAGGCCAGTGCTGGGCATCTTGGTATGGGGATCCTTATTTACAAAGGAGGACCCAAGGTTATCCGGCTGGTACATGCCAGAGCCAACTTCAACCCAGGAGGGTCTGACCCATGCTGCACCTCCCAACTCGAGGCACTGGACTTGGCCTTAGAGTTGGCACCTCACCCCAAACCCACCATTCAGACAAGGACCCTTCCCACTGTGCAGATGAACACATCGCTGACACAGCGCACAAACCCAAGTGAGGCTCTGACACCTGCCAGAGGCGTGGGGGACCAGAGGAAGCCCAGAGAGAATCCACCAGCCTCGGCCTCCTTCCTCAGCACAGTGCTCCCCTGCCCAGGGGCCCGCCAGCCACATCCTACTCCATCCTACCTGTCCGCAGAAAGAACAAGAGCAGGGCCTACTGCTGGCTCCCTGATCGCATGCGCTCTGAGTATTTCTGATGAAACAGCTCCAGGTAGAGATACACACAGGCTCTTGCATAAGACCCAGTTTCGCTCACAGAAAGACCTCAGGGCAAGCAGCGAGCTCTGCGGGCCAGGGCGCCCTGTGGCCCAGGGAGCAGAGGCGCCGGCAGCCCACACCTCAGGCCCCGCTCTGCCGTGCAGGACAGCACACGTCTCACATTCCCAAGGAGGCTGGCTTTCCCACGGCCCATTCCTAGGTGACCCAGATACTCTAACTCAGCCTCCTGTGCAGGAGAGCTCGCCTGCACAGAGAAAAATCCTGATAAAACCCTAAAGGCTCCGGATCTCTGGCCGGCTGTCTTTGCAGTGAGCCGGGCCCATGCCAGCCGGGAGGGGCGACTGGCAGAACAGGACCCTTCTTGCGATATCCGAAATACTTTTAAATCACAAAATTCTAGAATGTTCTAAGACGAGAAGGGCCTTCAAGGTCATCTCACACATATAATGAGTATCCTATGGAAATAACCAAGGAAACTGGGGCCCCAGGTGGGGCAACGCCTTAGTCAGTCACAGCCAGTCCGAAGGCAGTGTCAGGACGGACCCCCGTCTCCTGGCTCCTGTCCAGGGCTCTTCTTCTCATGCTGGAAGGCAGAGGCCTGCGTCCAACCTGTTGCATGAGCAAGAAGCTGAGCGGAGCCCTGGTTCCCTATTTTTATTTAGCAAATTGGGGACTATTTAAAGAAGTTTATAAATGCTCACTCATTCCTCGGGGGAGGTAGGTGTTATTATTATCCCCACGTGGGGATGAAAGTAAGACAAAGTCATTGTCAGGGGCAGGAAGTGAAGCCAGGCAGTGTTGCTCCACGGTACCAGCCCGGGACGATTAGGCCACGCGGCCTTCGTAACCGCAGTCCCTCGGAGGGGACAGCCAGCTACAGGAGTTCAGTGGCATGCCCCGACCAGCTCTTTATTTTATTATTTTTTTTTAAAAGAACAGTTTATTGATTTTTAGAGAGAGAAGGAGAGCGAGAGAGAGAGAGAGAAATACCGATGTGGAAGGGCAATATCAATTGGGTGCCCCCTGCATGCCCCCTACTGGGGATTGAGCCCACAATCCGGGCATGTGCCCTTGACTGGGAATTGAACTGGCAACCTCCTGGGGAACAGGATGTTGCCCAACCAACTGAGCCATAGCGGCTAGGGCCTGACCAGCTTTTTAAAGGCGTGGGGCTGAAGACAAGTCCAGGACTGCTCCCAACCCAGCAGCCCCCGTAGGACAGAACGTGCCCAGGAAATGCAGAAGCAGATCTGCCATGCAGGACCCAAGTCTGGACCCAGCTAGGAAATAGACCCAGGAGTTCACTATACACTCCTACAGGGCCCTGGAGAGCGTGACCAGAGCTCACTGTTGAGCACAGCAGCTTTGCCAGGTCCGAGGCCTGTGGCCCCTCCAAAGGTTCGGCCTCCCCTCCCCTGCACCCTCTGTAGCCCTGGGCCGAGGAGGAGAGGAGAGACTGGCCCCAGGCCCCAAACTCCGGGGCAATGATAGCACACTCTTGTGCAGCCTCCTCGAGGCTCTCACACTTGAGTTTTCTTTCTGAAAAAGGAAGCCATTACTCAACATGTTGCTACACACAGATACTGAGAAACACAAACCAAGAGGCAAGTGGGGCACCAGCCTTAGAGGTCGGAGAATGAGGGGGGAGGGCTGGTCTGGGTGCAGCTAAAGAAGTGACACGGAAACTCTGTGCACAAGCTGGTCCAGCCCTGTTGGTAAGAGGGACACAGTGAGAGCAACCCCAAGATGCAACAATAAAATCGGGGCTGCCTGGGTTATGGGAAAACATTACAGAACCATGGAACGAGCTTACAAAAGCATGGAGGAGTTTTTTGTGTTATTCTGTTGCGTGACAAAGGCAGGACAAAAGAACTGCACGCTACTCTATGGAGGAAATAAAACAGTTTTGCCAAGAAAATGCACCTAAAGGAAAACATGGCAGAAATGCCAACCGCAGTGAGTGGGAGAGCTACAGGTGATTCTTCCGTTTCTGTCTTCCAAATGTTCCACAACTACCACGTCCTGGCATTACGAGGCGGTTAGTAATAACAACACATTTTAAATGGTCAGAAGAGGAAAATGGAGGGTGGCGGTGATTCTCTTCCGGCAAGGGCAGAAAAGTCTGGGTAGGTAGCCAATGTCGATATCCTAAGTCAGTGGTTCTCAACCTTCCTAATGCCGAGACCCTTTAATACAGTTCCTCATGTTGTGGTGACCCCCAATTTCATTGTTACAAATTGAACATAATTAAAGCATAGTGAGTAATCACAAAAACAATATGTAATTATATATGTGTTTTCCGATGGTCTTAGGCGACCCCTGTGAAAGGGTCGTTCGACCTCCAAAGGGGTCGCGACCCACAGGTTGAGAACCACTGTCATAAGTGAAGTGGAGCCCTGCTCAGGGCCACCATGCCCAGCCTTCCCACAAAGCCTGGCATGGCTGGTTACCGCCCCTGCCCTGCTAGATCTTGGATAGAGCAAAACCTCCCTGATTCAGAAAGGAGCGAAAGAAAACAATTTGATAAGATGGTATTAGAGTCATTGTGCCAACTTTTTTTTTAAACAACAGTATACGTCCGTCTGTCCGTCCATCCGTCATTCCATCCATCCATCCGCCCATCCATCCAAGCAGAGCGAGTACCTACCAGTTACCCAGAACTGTGCCAAGTCCTACAGTTAGTACAGAAATGAGTAAGACCCACTTCCCACCCTAGAGGACTAGATTATAGCAGAGGCTATCAAGGTACAATGGAAGGGGTACTTGACTCGCTGCCCTAAGACACAAGCTGCTATGAGAATTCAGAGGCGAAAAGAAAAATAACGTCCAGCTTCAGAGAAACAACAGGTAGCAAGAAAACGGCTCATGGCAAAGGTGGGCTTTGAAATGGGCCCTGAAGAACGAGTAGGGGTCCATAAAAGGGTCAGGCAGACAGGCCGAGGAAATATGCACACTTCCGTCAAAGGGAAGCAACAGATGCAAGCAATCGCAACAAACGTCTCCACCTGAGTCGTGAGCAAGGAAATGCAAACTGAAAACGCATGGGTTGGCGACGCTGGTGGAGCCACTCCAAATGGTCCCGGGTGTGGGCTGCGCGGGGCGTGCTGGGCAGTTGAGAAAGGAGACACGGCGGGTGCGGCTTTACAATGTGTGTCCTCTCTGAGCCGGAGATTCCACTGCTAGGGATCTATCCCACAGACACAATTAAGCGTGGGCATAAGGCTCTTCGAGGAAGTGTAACTTAAAATAGCCAGCCAGGGGGGAGTGGGTAACTGAATTCTGGTGTGTTTATGCAGCTGAGACTATGCAGCTAGTAAAAAAATCCCATTTTCACAGAATATTTAATGACCTGGGCAACGGCCATGATATTACAGCAAGTTCACAACTCGAGATAAGAAAACGCCCTTTACAGTATAAGCCCAATGTATCCTTCCTTTTTATTTTAAAGCATTATTTTTCTTCTTTCAGCTTGATGGGGGACGATTTATATTTTATGGAAAAATAAGTACATCCCAATTTAAACACCGGAAATATAGGATCTTATTTTGATGTTTTTTGTATCTCCTACAAAGAACATGTGTCCTTTTTAAAATCACAAAATAACGTTGCTCAAAATGACAGAATAGGTGGGATTTCAGTGGGAGGAGAACAGGTCATCACAGTCGGAAGGGAAGAATCCAAGTCTGCCTGGGGAGGAGAGAGAGCTGAACTTGAGGGTCAGTCAGCGCTGGGTTCAAATCCTGGAATCCTGGCCCCGTTCTTTTCTAGCTGTGCGACCTGCAACCAATAACCGAGCCACTCTGAGCTCCAGTTTCCCTCACTTACCCACTGGCCAGGGGCCCCCATCCCGCCCCCCCCCCTCTCAGAAGTTAATAAAGTTAGAGCCCTTTCTCTGACCAAGAAAACCAAATTCATGGATGCACACAGCTGAGGTAGGGATACTCATTTATAAGATAACGCCGTCAACATAAAAAGAGCATTTTGGGAAAACATACAAGTATTACATTAAAGCCAACGTACAGTGCATCTCATGTCAGAAATAGTTCAACTATGAAAAGACATCTGTACTAAAAAGAAATCAAGAAAACATGAAAATTTCTCTCTGCTAAAGATGGAGATGACTAGAGGAAGCATTTGGTCGGAGCCTAAGACATCGAGGTTGTTCTCATGCTTCCTACACGGCCTGATTTGGGTCCAAAATGAGGAAATGGATGCGAAGTCAGGTTCCAGCTCCTGAGCAGACCTGCGTGCCCTAGGGATCAGGCCCCACCCCCTCCCATGGAAACAATTCTGGATTGAACAGTGCTGCTCTCATTCTCCCTGGAGCCCACTTACATTTCTCCAGTCTGACACTTCACAGAGAGAACGAAGGCAGAATTCTGGACAAGTCTTACCAGCCTACCTCGGGTGTCCTTGGCCCCAATCGCCCTATCCTCTTTCAGAGGAAGAAAGCACCAGAAATGCCCAGGTCAGCTGCCTTAAAAACAAGCAGCTGCACCCTGGGAAAGCTGAAGGTTTGGAAAGAATCCTTTAGAAAGAAATGCAAGCTCAGGGACCAAACTGTAAGCGGTTGAGAGCCCCAGCCCCTCTCGAATGCCAGGCTTTGGGAAACTCACCCAAGATAAGCCTTCAGATAAAGAGATTCGGATCACTCCCCAAATAAATGTAATCAGAGCAGCTAATCCTGATAGGGTGCTTACCGTGTGCCAGGCACAGTTCCGAGCGCTTTACATGTGGTAACTCATTTCTCTTTGCACCGGAAGGAACATGCACAGAGAGAATAAGTAAGTTGCCCAAGGTCAGGGCCAGAACCAGCACATACATGCCTCCGTGCAAGTTGAAAGAGTGCGCCCCTTCCTCTGTGGGGGGGGGGGGGACAACACGGGCACACACAGAGTGCATGCCTGGCAGATGGGGTAGTCTGGACTTCAGCATCCTCTCACTCCCTCGTGCAGTGGACACCCTGCTTGACAGTACGTTATCCCATCCAAAACCATTCAGCTAGTAAGAGGCAGAGCTGAGATTTGAACTCAGCCCACCTGGCTCCCAAGGAACAAGTGAGTATAGCGTAATAGTCAGTACGTGGCCTGCAAATTAATGCCAGCCAAGGTGTACAGAGGCCCTGGTTTGGGGGACCGAGAGCACCAGTTCTCGGATGGTGAGATTTTCAGCAATGGTGGGAAAACGCTGACATTTACACCTGCATGGGTCACAGCGTTTTAGCGTTTTCATCATTTCTAATGGGAATACAGTCAAACCTCAGAGATACGGAGGGTTCAGTTCCAGACCACTGCAACAAAGCGAATCGTAACTTTTTGCTGGCGGAAGGCCTTGTCTTCGATTTGTGACAAATGCAACATTTGTGAAGTGCAATAAAATGAGGTGCGCCTTATTTCTAAAATGTGTTCCAGCCTTTTCTGCCGTTCAGGACAGAGTACACCAAATATAATCAAACCTTGCCTGAACTCCACACCATCACCCCTGCCCTACACCTGGGGATCCCCAGCCCGTGTGCCTCTTGATCCTGGGTAATTGATTTTCCTCTGCTTCTGTAGCCACTACTGGAGAAAACGGAATGTGAGGCAGGCTGAGGCCATTTAAAGTTTGGGGTTTTAACTTTCCTATTGCTTAGCAGTTCTTTTACTTGCTCTTACCTAACTGCTTGGTCTTTCCCAGTCCCTGGGTCTCACTGGTTTCCCACTCTACCAGCCCCTATGCAGAGACAGTGAGGCCACCGACCTCGACTTGCCTCCTCCCTCCCCCAGGAACTCACCGCCTCCCATGGTCACCTCCTTCCCTCTGAAGGCAGCTGGGGGGCAGGGGGTCTAGCTGTCCTACAGCCTCCAAACTGTCATTCAAGTATTTCTGCCTTAAGAAAACACTTTCTCACCAATTTCTCTCTCCTTCCCTTCAGGCCCAAAGGTCGGTGTTCACTTCTTTACTTGCTCCTCCATTGGCTCCGTCTCTCCACTTCACTGAAACAGCTCTTGCAGTGCCCCCAGACTCAGTTTCTCATGTCTGCACTCATCCTGCTTGACCTCACCAGGGCATTAGCCCAGGGGGTCTCTCCTCCTCCCACACGCGTCTGCCCCTGGTTCCCAGTCGTCTTCTATCTCTGACAGCTCAGCAGCCTTCTTCCCAGGACTCCCATCGCCACCTATGCAATGATGCCTCCTGAACCAGAAACTCTGAACCCCACCCCTCTCACAAGCTCCAGACCCATCTACCCAACTCCCGAATGGGTAGCCTGACTCAACAGACCTGAGCCAACCTTAGTCTCTCTTGCCTTTCATCATCTGGTTGCCTCCCACCTCCCAATCTCCATTCTTCCTAACAGAATGCTGATGTTTACTTGGCCCATTTCCATTCCCCCTTACAGCTAGGTGTAGCTCTATGACTAGCACCTGGACAATGATATGTAAATGGAGGTGCCACGGGGTGATTTCAGAAGGAATATTTATAGAACACTTCCTTCCTCCAGCCCTTCATCCCTCCATTGCCTGGATTGATGTGATAGCTGGAGCTTTAGCAGCTATCTGAAAACATGAGAGCAAGGAATGGCAGAGGAATGAACTGGAAGGAGTCTTCCTTATGAATTTGTGGACCCACTACACCAACCCTGGGCTACTTACCTCCAGACTTCTTTTATGTGTAAAAAAATTTAACTTGTTGAGTCACTGTTACTTTGCTGATATTGTGCATGAAGCCAAACTTGATTTTAACTATTATTCCATCCAAAGCAATCTCCTTACATTCCTTGTCTTGGTCAAGGAATTTTCTTAAATGTAGCCAGGCTAGTGCATGTATGTTAGATTTAACCTCTGACTAGTTCTACATTATAGCAATACACCATCATTGATTGACAGATTTCTGTGCTGACAGCCATTTAGGATGCTCCCAGCTTTTCATAACCCAACATGCACATCCTTATCTATTCCTTGAGCACCAGGGGGTAGTTCCTGGTATAGATAACAGTGAAATTGCTGGCTGTAGGGCATGTGCATCCTTAACTTGATCAGATAGAGTCAACTTTGTCTTCAGAAGTAGCTCTACCCGTTTGCACTCCAGCCCCCAGCCCTGGGTAAGAGAGAGGGGGCTTCCCTCTGCCATGCCAGTTCCTACCTAACATGATGGCAGGACACTTGCTCTTACAGTCATTCATTCTCATTCTCTCTCTCTCTCTCTCTCTCTCTCTCTCTCTTTCTCTCTCTCATCTTAATACTCTGAATTAGCTACAGCAGAAACATAGGAATGCCTTCAGCCTGAGCTTCTCTCCCCAAAAGGCTGCTGGGCTGCTACATGAGGATGGGCCGCCTGCAGAAAGCAATCTAGCGGAGCTGCCAACATTCAGAGTGGGTGCACGCATCATCCTCCCTCTATCACATCTCCCTCAAGACAGATACAGACTCTTTTTCCTCCCGCAGCATTTGAAATAAAAAAAATTTTAAAAGTCCTCTTCATCCACCCCCAAATCCTTCACATCAAAGCCACTCCCTCGAGTCCTCCCCAAATACCAACATGAAGACAGAAGAGGACAATTGATCAGTGTCCGACGCGCCACCAGCCCTCCCTCTTTCCCCCAGAGTTCACCGGCTGCTGGAAAGAAACCTCTCCTCTCGGGTGGTGGCTTGTGAGTGTCTCCTGATAAAGGAAAGTCCCAGGCAGAGAGAGGGGCCAACTTGTTTATTTCCAAACACGAGCCAGATTCCAGTTGTGACACGTACACTGGAAAGGGAGCTGGGCTTGGGGGGGTGGGGGGGGGGAGAGAAGGGAGGAGCCGTGGTTGTTTATTTTTAGGTAAGCAACTCCTCCCAAAATCAAGTCCATAGCCCCTTCCCAGTCCTGTTTTTCCTGATTCTGCCTGGCCATGAACTTTCCATCTGGACTTGCCTCAAATGCAGAGGGTGGCTGCCTTCACCCATGAACCCGGGGCTCAGAAGAGTGTTAGAACGCTCCTGGACGGGGAGCCGCCCTCCCACTCCACAAACATCCACTGAACGCCTGCTCTGTCCAGGCCCTAGCTGGTAAGGACGGCTATCACCCAGAACCTGCCCCAGGGAGTTCACAGCCTAGAAAACATATCATTGTGATGCTACGTGAGAAGATGCATTGGTGAATAATGTGCGAGATAAAAGGGAACCTGGAGAACGGGAAGATTAAGCCAGGGGTCCTCAAACTACGGCCCGCGGGCCACATGCAAATACAAATATTGTATTTGTTCCTGTTTTATTTTATTACTTCAAAATAAGATATGTGCAGTGTGCATAGGAATTTGTTCATAGCTTTTTTTAAAACTATAGTCCGGCCCTCCAACGGTCTGAGGGGCAGTGAACTGGCCCCCTGTTTAAAAAGTTTGAGGACCCCTGGATTAAGCCCTAACTGGGGGCTTCTGGCAAGTCTCCCTGGATGAAGTGACGCTAAGCTTGGTCTCCCAACCAGCATGGGTGAGGAGTGGACATTTTGTTTGTTTTGTTAATTCTCATCTGAGGATATTTTTTCCATTGATTTTTAGAGAGAGTAGAGGGTGGGGGGAGAAACGTGTGAGAGAGACACATGGATTGCTTGCCTCCCACTCTCACCCGGACGGGGGCCAGGAATGAACCTCCAGCCCAGGTGCATGCCCTTGACCAGGAGTCAAACCCATGACCCTTCAGTGCATGGGCCGACGCTCTGCCACCGAGCCACACAGGCCAGGGCAGGAGTGGCCATTTTATTACCAACATCACAATCCCAAATAACTGCCTTCCTGTCCCTCAACCGTGAACGTGAGGAGTAACCAGGCAGCGGTCAGTGTCTTAGGGGGAAAGCCCTGAGCTCCATAACAGGGATCTGGTTCTAGTCCAATCGGCCTCTACCAGAGGGTCCTCTGCTGTAAGTCACCGCCCTTCTCATGGGCAAACGAAACGCTGGGAGGAGCAACGCAGAGCGGCCCCCTCAGCTCTCGCATGCTAACCTGGCGTTCTCAGCCTCCCTGTGTACCGGAGCCACGGGAGGGAATATAGGAAGAGGGATGCCCAGGCCGGCACCCACCCTAGAGGTACTGGTCAGAGGCTGTGCCCCCAACACCAGTATGTTTGCAAAGCACGGCATGTGATTCAAACAGAGACAGTTAAGCGCCGCTGTTGCAAACAATGTTCCCAGGACTAGAGGGCCCGGCATCCCACTTCACAGATTGACCCAGAACCTGCCCGAGTCAGAAGCAGTCCTCTTCTCACAGGGATGGAATGATTTAAGGCGGAATTCTCTGAGTCCAGGGACAAAGACAGGCAAACAGGGAATCACACCGGATCCAAAAGCTCTCCCCCACCTACCTGCTTCCTGAGGGAGGGTCTCGCTCTCTCCTCGGTCCATTAGGAGAAACCTCGGGTGAGGCAGCGTCCCCTCCGGTCACTAACAGGAGGTCACCTCCCCCTCGGGGAGCCCCCGGTGGAAAACAGCAGGAGAGGGAGATAGCTGGGGCCTGGGAGACTTGGGCAGGCACAGCCCGGCCTCCTGCCTGTGAGTCAGCCATGGAGAGGCCGCCTGCAGACAAGGGCGGGAGAACAAAGCTCCATTGTCCGTGCTCTGCAGGGAAAAGCCGGCCGGGGTAGGAGACTTGGGGGCCAATGGAGGTGTGATGAGCATTTTACTTATTTATTTGTTTACGTTCATTTCATCGAACCAACACTTAGTGGGCACAGCACTTAGTGTGGGGCCAGGCACAGGCCAAAGCCCTTCCGAACATGAACTCATGGAGTTTCTGATCACGCCGTCGGCCACAAATTCGGAGGTTTAAGCTTTCTTTCCAAAGTTAATGCCCAGGGAGGGGGAAAACTTAATTCTCCCCCATCCACAGGCACATGAACCATCGAAGGACGATATTTACCTACTGCATTCAGCTACTACTGCCTGGCCCATAACAAGATGCAGACACCACCTAGATCCAGGAATGCCTCCCAGGGTGGAACCTGAATCCCTCTGCTGATGGTTCTATAGGAATGGAAATCCTGTCATGCTGAGGTGGAAAGAATTTGGGAGTCACACTTGCTTTGTGAACTTGAGCATGTCTGGTAGCTTCTCAGAACCTCATCTCCAAGTCTGCACAGTGCCCACTACCTCAGAGGAGGGGTGAGGGGTGAAGTGAGATAATTAGGAAGAAAGGGCTGGGCTAAGGGCCTGACGTCAGCTCTTGGTTCATTCCCTTCTCCCATCTGCAAAGCACCATCACTGCCATGACCGAGAGAGACCTCAGGCTGCCTTGCACCCATTATCTCGCAGCAGCCCAGAGAGGGTCAGTGTTACTATTCCCATTCCCAGGTGGGGAAACTGAGTCTCCCCTGGAGGAAGAGCTTCTCCCAGACTCAAAGCCTATGCCACAGACGTTCCTTTGGTCTTTGATTCTGAATCCCTGGCCGCTGCCCCAGTCCCCCGCCAGGTCTAGGGTTTAAAATTTAAAAAAAATCAAAGCTCAATAGCACTCCTGCTTTTCTGTTTCATTCATTTTATTTTAATTCTCATCCAAGGATATGTTTTTATTTATTTTTTAGAGAGGGGAAAGGAGAGAGAGAGAAAGAGAAACATCGATGTGAGAGTGAAACATCAGTCGGTTGCCTCCTACACATGCCCCGACAGGGAATCAAACCCACAACCACCTTTATGATGTACGGGGACGATGCTCCAACCAACTGAGCCGCCCGGCCAGGGCCATTCAGTTTGGTTTTAACCATGTCAAAAATACCCCCACGTTGCGGGCACCACAAAGCAGGAGCCTTGGTTCTCGCCCGGTCAGGGCCATTCAGTTTGGTTTTAACCTTGTCAAAAATACCCCCATGTTGCGGGCACCACAAAGCAGGAGCCTTGGTTCTCGCCGTGGTCAGGTGTCCAAGACCAGGCCATGAAGAGGGAGGTCTCATCGGGGACAGACAGCTGGAGTCCTGGGACTTTCTGCGTGGCACAGACTAAACGGCGTCATCCCGGTTATGTGTTCTTGCCATCAAACCTGCCTCAGCCAGGAAGTGAGAGAGGAAATCGTGCTGACACCACAGAAGCCAAATGCTTGGGGTTCAATGAGCCTCGATGTCCTCAGCTGTGAAATGGGAGTGGGAAGGAATGCTGCTGAACTCAGCCTGGAAGGACTTCCTGTCCTTCTGCCTCGAGAAGCCCTATGGGTCCCTGATTCAACCCCAACACTGCCCCGCACTTGAGCCATAGGGCCTGTGTCTGGAGAGTGGGAAACCAGGGCAAAGAGAAGGGCAGCCACTCCCAGATTCCCACGTCTGAAGGGTGTAGAGCTTTTGGAGATTAAGGGGTGGGGGCTATCCAGGTAATTCACTATTTTGATTCAACAAAAATCTCATTTCCAAGTCATCAGGGCTGCCTCTCTGCCTGGGAACCCCAGCTAGGGTCTTCACTGCTGACCATAAGCCATTGTCTGGGCAGGCACTGCTCCCCTCCCCGCCCCCCCCCCCCCTTC
>NW_005369902.1:150868-169493 GCF_000412655.1 Myotis brandtii
CCAATCCCAGCCCCACCCCCACCCCAGCAGCTTTCAAGGCCCAGAGGTGAGTTCTGCAGCCCAAGGTTTCTGGGTCAAGTGCGCCTGTAGTAAATGCCAGCCCAGCCACTTCCAGGCAACGTGACCTGGACAGATCACCCAACACCTGTGCCACAATGTTCTCGCTCTGAAATACTGCACAGGGTTAATGATCCACGCGTCGCACCGCAGTGCCCAGCCAGTGCAGGCCCCGGGGGATGTCTGTTCCCTTGTCAGCCTTTCTGCCACTGCAGCACAACAGGGGTGTGGAACTTTCCCAGCACCACTACGCCCTTTTTTGGGGTGGGGGGAGGAGAAGGGGGTTCTGATACACTTTTCCTCCCCTTTGAGCATCAGTCTTAAGCTTTCCGCACTCTTGCTGACAGCATTCTTGATCCCGCCTTCACTTTCCCATAGAACCTGTCAGCACAGAACATCAATTATTAACGTAGATGCCCACCTCCTTCCATACGTTGTGAGGGCCCGGCAAGAGCAGGCTCTAGGTCCCCAACCGATGGATTGCCAACCCCAGAGTTACTAGAAACTACCTTTACGATGTTCTGGGGGGGAAACCTACACTTCCCAGAGAAAGTACAGGAAGAAAACTTTCAGGTACTTGCTTTTCTTCAATTTTTATTGATTGATTGATTGATTGATTGATTTTAGAGAGAGATGAAGGGGGGTGTGTGGGGGGGGAGAGAGAGAGATATCAATTTGTTGTTCCACTTATTTATGCATTTATTGGTTGGTTCTCATATGTACCCTGACTGGAGATCGAACCCGCAACCTTGGCGTATCAGGATGACACTCTAACCAACTGAACCTTCCGGCCAGGGCCGGGTGTTTTCAGAACCTTTGGCATTTTCTTTTTACTTTAAAAATGTTAAAGTTCATGCCAAATTTCACAAGTGCAGCTTCCCGCCCAGTATTAAATGCTTTGAGAAATGAAAAGGTGTGGCTATTACTTCATCTAGCTGCTCTGCTAACCTAATCCGTACAAGCTGTTTCACACCTCCAGGGCCTTGCTGAGACGGCTCCCTGGCCTGGAATGACTACCCCCTGCAAAGCCTTTGGGCTACAAACACCCCCCCACCCCCATCCTCCCACTTTCCTGCCCCCTAGGAAAGACTTGTCAGTCCTTCTCCCTCCTCATACATATATATATTGGTTCTCAAATTTTCCACAATAAGCGTATGTTAGTTTTCTAATGAGATATAAAAAGTATTATTAGAAGGAAGGAAGGACAAAAGAAATTGCACTCCACACTGTCATAGGAAGGGAACAAGGGCAAAGACACACTAAGACATCTGCCCCTGTGTTGTCCCAACAATAGATTTATCTCTGTCATCAGGTACATATGGCTCAGGTGTCTTTCCAAACACTTCCCCAGCATGGCCCAATCCCATAATGAACAGATTCCCATCTATGATAATGATGACAGTATGAACAGTAATAGTTTTATTGAGCATTTACCATGTGGTAGGCACTATTCCATTTCTTAACTGATTCAAACTTATTTCTTACAATGACTCCAAGACAATTATTATTATTCCCCTTTTACAGATGAGGAAATAGACACAAAGAGAGATTAGGTAACTATCCCCAAGTCACACAGCTACTTTTTCCTGATTTTCTCCTTCGGTTGCTGCCTAGATGTGATCTCTCTTAATTTGACAAAACCAGGTTTTGTAGATGTTGTACTTATAAAAGGAGGCTTTAGATTCCCAAGGACAGGTGAGGCCAGAAGGGAGTCATTCTGAATGGTGATAGGAAAATTAGCACTACATTAGCCACCTAAAACCAACTGTTCATTGGAGGACTGGGTAGAGAAGGTGAAGGGATGGAGAGGTACAAATTGGTAGTTACAGAATAGTCACAGAGATGTAAATTACAGCATAGAGAATATAGTCAATGGTGTCGTGGTAACTATACTAGTGTATGGGGCCAGGTAGGTTCTTGAAGTGTTGGGGGGGAGGGGACAAAGAAAGTACATGATTGTCTAACCACTATGCTGTACACCTGACACTGATGCAGAATAGTATTAAATATGAACTGTAATTTAAAAAAAATACAATTGCCCAGTATCCCCTTGATTGAAGAATATGATTGGAAAACTCCTTGTGGTTTTTTTTTAAGTATAGTAATTAATTTTCTGATCTGGTAGGCCAGAAGAGATCAAATACTTATAAGCTGATAAAATAGATGCCACCGCCTGCCTATAAGGCTCCATCTAACCCAGAGTTCTTCATGCTCTCACCCAGCACCTCCTCCCTCCACCCATGTGTCCTATGACATTTGGTTACCTGATGTCTCCCATTCATAGAATATAGAAAGCAGGAAATATGAAGGTGAGAAGAACCGCAGTACAGTAAGTCTTCATTTAACATCATCGATAGGTTCTGCAACTTTAAGCAAAACGGCTTATAGTGAAACCAATTTTACCATAGGCTAATTGATATGAACAAGAGTTAAGTCATCCCAATAAATTTAATAATAAAAAAGAGGTAAGTTCCAATGGCATCATCAACAAATGCCATTTTGTTATAACAAAATGATATCAAACAAAATGATGCTACTCGCGGACCTGCTTTATCTAGAGCAGCGGTCACCAACCGGTGGTCTGCGGACCATTGGTGGTCCGTGAGGTCCGAAAGGTTGGCGACCATGGATCTAGAGGTAAGTACACAGAGACCACAAGATGTGATCGCAATAATGGAAGAATTGGGGGAAAAAACTACAAAGCAGACTCAAGGTTCAAAAAGTGACCATTATATGAGGGTGTTAAACCGCACCTCAATAGAAGTACTAAGACTCCCAATCACAGTGGGAAAAAAAGTCATTACATTGTTTCCAAGAAAATGCATGTACCTTCCCAAACCATTTAAAATTATTAAAATACATTTTCATGCTCACAGAAATAAGTTTGCTACCAAGGAAATTCACTTTATATGAAATGACTCGTTCCCTCCACTATCTAGTAAGTTATAGCTGCCTTCCCATGTCCGCTCTCCCCTTCTTCCTGACCTTCTGGTATTCCTTATTTTGGTCTGGGTAACAGTGTGCTCAGCTCCCAGGCTCCCTTGCAACCAGTAACCAGTGGTTGCCACGTGACCCAGTTCTAGCCAGTGAAATGCAAGGGGAAGCCTATTATACAGTTCCCAGGAAGTTAGCTTCCCTCGTTAAAATACATGAGAGTCTGTTGGAAAAAGCCAGGTTTCCTCTCCCCTTCTGCCTGCCTGGAATGCAGATGTGAAGCCTACAGACACAGCAGCCATTCTGAGAGCATGAGGCTACTCTGCTATGTCACGGTCATGTGCTGAGGATGACAGAGCACAAAGGTAGGAGTCAGCATGTGGCCTAGGACCGCCTGCCTCCGGATTTCTTGATTCAAGAGAAAATAACTCCCTTACTTGTTTCACTTGGTGTTATTTGGACTTTCTAAACATGGAGCCAAATGAACCCTAACGGACACATTAACACCAGATTACAATTCCAGGGTGATAAAAATGACTCCTAATATCTTACTGTGTGCCCACAAGCAGCCTGAAAAGTATTTTTGTGCTTTGGGGTGTCCCAATAAAACACAGACGGGCCAACCATTACCTACGAGGAGCCCGCCTCGCTGCTGCCAGTGGCAAATGGCCATTAATTGGCATTGTGTCTGTGCTAAGCTGACTTGCTTTTGCAACTTGGAATTTTGTGCAGAAACAAAAAGCGCTTTATGGCAAAGGCGTTAGTGCCACAATGGGACCTTTCTGCTTTGGTTATGAAAACACATTAAGAGCTTAGCTGCACCACAAGCAGCGGCCAGGAGACCCGGCTGAGGCCTCAGCCTTCCTGACCATCCTCCACTCAACAGGCTCGAAGGGCCCCAAAGCTACTCAGGAGAAAATGTTGCAGGCAGACACCAAAGCTCAGAGGGGCTGGGCAGCCAGGCCCACCCGGAGGACTGTGATGAACAGGCTGGGCCCCCAACACTGCCTGTACACCCTCCTGGCCAGCCCGCCACACAGCACTCACAGCGTCCCCTACAGTCATCCATGCGCAGCAACAAGCTTGAGGATCTAATTCCCACACCTGCAAAGGTGATGTGGCCCCAGAAAGAGCTCAGAGGCAGGGATGCAGAGGCAGGACACTGAGCAACCTTGCCACACTTGCTACACTAAGTCAACCCTCCTTATATGCTCCCAAGGCCGACGTGAAGACAGAAGGAGACGCTGTGAGTCCCCTGCCAGGTTCCCCAACAGAAAGCTGGTGGACATGCGCACGTGCACACACACCAAGGCTCACCAAGAAACACGTCTAACAGTAATCGTGGCGGCCTTTTTTAGTAATATTCCCAAGCTGTAAACAAACCAAATGTCCATCAACAGAATGGACACAAAACGCGTGCTCATCATTCCATGGAGCAATTAATACACAGCAGTGAAAGTGAATAAACAACAGCTCCATGCAACAAAAATGCATGCATTTCACAATCTGAGCAAAAGAAGCCAAACACTAAAGAATAGATACAGTATAATTCTCCTTCCAGGAAGTTCAAAAAAACAGGCAAAACTAAATTGTAGCGCTTAGGAATGAATATTAGTGGTGACGTCATTGTTTTAGGAAACAAGGAAGTGACTACTGTGAGTCAGGCCAGGGTTACTTTTGGTCGTAAGGAAGGAGTTACGACGAGGGAGACTTCTGGGTGTTGGCAGGGTCCATTTCTTGGACTGGCAAGTGATTGCAAGGGTGTTCACTTTGTGAAAATTCACCAAGCTTTACATTTCTGTTTGGTGTACTTTTCTATGTTACATGTTGCAATATAAACAGTTAAATTGAGCCAGGAAGTGGTATTTGTACACTTTAAAAAGAAGTTAGACAAGCATTCTCTGGACAGCCTGCAGCCAAGCACATCATAGCACTGCCCAAGCACTGAGCAGAAGAGGCAACTGAGCACCTACTGTGCCAGTGCCAGGCACACAGAGCCCTCTCAACCCTTCTCAACAGCCCTATTTCACAGACAAGGGCACTGAGGCCTGGGAGGTCAAGTTACCTGATTACCTTACCCTGAGGCTACTCCGCTATTCAGTGTAAGGCAGCGGTTCTCAACCTGTGGGTTGCGACCCCTTTGGCGGTCGAACGACCCTTTCACAGGGCTCGCCTAAGACCATCCTGCATATCAGATATTTACATTACGATTTATAACAGTAGCAACATTACAGTTATGAGGTAGCAACGAAAATAATGTTATGGTTGGGTCACAACATGAGGAACTGTATTTAAAGGGCCGGAAGGTTGAGAACCACTGACTTAGACCCTCAGAGATCCTCACCTGCAAAAGGGGCAGCATGGCCCCTCCCAGCAGGTGGGAGGACTCAGAGGGACGATAAAATGCTCAGCACAGGGCTTGACACGTCCCAGGCACCCAAGCAATGGTAGTCATTATTCTAACTGCCCAGAGCCAGGATTCCAGCCAGGACTCATGACAACACGTCGGGTATGACACCCCTGAGCCCATGTACACATCTCCCAAAGTCCACCCAAACCCAGCCACTCCGCTCTATGAGAAGTGGCCTGACTTCCTGTTCCCAAGACCCCAGAGGTCTTACCAGGGGACACTCGGCCCCGGGTACTTGCTCCTTCTTCACCCAGCCGGCAGGTGGGGAGCAGGAGGTACAGGGCACATGGGGGAGTACTGGTGCCCAGGTAGGGTTAGCTTCTCTCCTCTCCAAGCCTCATCAGCCCCTCATGGGGGCAAGATAGCAGCTGCCGGGCTACGTTCTAGATAGAACAACGCTGTCCAACAAAAGTATAATGCTAGTCCCTTATGAAATTTTATATTTTGTAGTAGTCACATTAATAAAAGAAACAGACAATATCAATTTCAGTGATACATTTCTTTTAACCGAACATATCCAAAATATCCCTTCCAGTATGTTATAAAGCATACAGAATCAATATTGAAAATTGAGATATTTTACATTTTAGGTTCATCTTGTCTTCTAAATCTGCTGCATAGCTTTAGCTAGAACACATCCCAACTCACACTCGCCACAGTACTAGGGCTCAACAGCCATATGTGGCCAACGGCTACCATATTGGAAAGAGCAGAATAAATGTTTCCATTGTGGTAGAAAGTTCTACAGGACAGTGCAGTTGTCCTCTTTCCATTAAATCCTGGGAGTTTCTGGCCCTGGGGGGTGGAGGGGGGGTGGGGAGTGGCTTGGGTGGGGCTCCTCCTTCTGAATTACCAAGGGGGGGCTGATGTCTCTGACAGCTGGGGACTTGACAGGAAATACCTGTTTGTCTGGCTATGAAAAAGTTTTCCCCTCCTTCTTCCTCAGGCTTGGGCAGGGCTGGGGGGTTTCCATGACACCTGCAGAGCCCACAGCACTGTCCCCCAGGGAGCTGAACCAGCACCCACCCACAGAAGAGAAAAATTCAGCCCGGGGATTCCAGGGGGACAGCGGTTAGACAAAAGACAAAGGCTGACCCTCAGCAGGGCTCTAGGCAGCAGCCTCTCAGCTGGACAAACCCCTAAGAACACCAGTTACCAACTGCAAAGGGGAAGGTTTGCCTCCTGGGGTTCCCAGCTGCCAGCCCGAAGGCCACGCCCTCCATAGAGAAGATCAAGAGGGAAGGGAGCTGGAAATAACCGAAATGCCCAACCCCACAGGCAGGATGGATAAATGTGGCCATATCCATATGACTGGGTATCAGGGAGCCATTAAAAACTCTACAGTGAACACACATGGCTTTTCTAATGAAAAGTAAGCTTTGTTGAATGTCGTCCCGTGCACCAGAAAGTCACCGGTTTGATTCGAGGTCAGGGCACATGGCCAGGTTTCAGGTTTAATCCCTGGTTGGGATGCGTGCCATAGGAAACTGATCAGATGTTTCTCTCACATCCATGTTTCTCTCTCTCTCTCCCTCTCCCTTCCTCTCTCTAAAACCAATAAAAATGGGGTTTTTTACAGCTATGCTTTGCTAAACAACCACACTACGCTAGAATTTTTCACCTATACCACCACCTTTCATTATTGCGAAGTCATGAGTTGGAACAGTATTTTTTATTTTATTTTTATTTTTAAATCCTCACCTGAGGATATTTTTCCAGTGATTTTCAGACAGAAAGGAAAGGAAGGAGTGTGGAGGGAGGGAGAAACATCGACATGAGAGAGAAACATCAATTGGTTGCCTCCCCCACTCGCCCCAACCAGGACGGGGATCGAACCTGCAACCAAGATATGTGCCCTTGACCGGGAATTGAATCCGTGAGCCTTAGGTCCATGGTCCGACCCTCTAACCATTGAGCCAAACTGGCCAGGGCACAAGTTAGAACAGTATTATTCCCTTACTACCAGAGGGAGAGAGCAAGGCTCCCCCAAATCAAATTAGCTTGCCCGGGATGGCCCAGCCGGGAAGGGCCAAAGCAACATTGAGCCAAAACCCACCAACCCCCAGACCCCAAATGCAGGAGTATTCCACAGCCTCCTGGTGTGTTTTATTTGGGGCCGGGTAGGGGGGTGGGGGGAATAACACTGTCCAAGTGTCTTTGCTCTTTAATGACAATATGTTTACTAGATGCCTATCTGCCTGCAGACAAGGACGAGGAGGAAGCATAGAGATATGGAAACAGTTTAGGGTTAGGTCAGGGCAGTAAGCCAGTTGTTTTTTAAACATTATTTATTATACTGTTTATGCAACGCATCATTTTTTAAAGGCAGCTATCTTCTGGAAAGAGAGAAAATGAGAGAAGCACTAAGAACAATACGCATATACAAAGCTGTCCTTGTCAGCCCCAAGGTCTTAAGTCTCACACACCCCCTACACACACCCCCACAGCAGGTGGGGCTGAGACTTGAACCATGCTGGCATGGTGCTTCCAGTGAAACTGAAAACACATCAAAGAACTGGGTGGAGGCATGGCTCATGGCAACCCCTTGGTGACACCAATACCTGGCACAAAACGGGAGAGACAGCATCCAGTATATTAACAGCTAGCTTGTTTATGGTGTACGGGCACTGTTGCAAGCATTTTGCATAAACTAAATATAGTAGCTCATTTAAACCATACAACCACCCTATTGAGGTAGGTAATAGAATCCCTCCCGTTTTGCTGATAAGGCAACTGGGTCATGGGCAGATTAATAACTCACTCAAAATTACACAGCTAGGGAATGGAGGCTGGGATCAAACCAGGCAGTCTGGCTCCAGAGAACTCTGAGTCTCTCTGCTATATGGCCTGCTGCCTGAATCCGTGTGAATCACCTGGCTGAGGTGGAAACTGTTGGCACCTTCTTGGATTAAGAAACAATCCGTCCTGGATTAACGAGGGCAGTTGAAGGGGGAGGGGGCAGGCTTACAGGAAGCACAGCCATGCACCTGCGGACTTGCCCACACAGTGGGGAAGGCAATCTGGCTTGCACTGGGGGCAAGCAGGTACACTGTGCAGCCGACACAAGTGAGGATCAGCCCCCGAGAGCAGGCACACCTAGAACAGGGAAGCCAGCACTGCAGAAGGCAGGACAGACCCCTCTGGCCAGCAACCAGAGCATTCCAATGGACAGCCCCACTGATGGGTACTCCTAGCACAGTCCCCATTCACAGCCAGCAGTGCTCACTTGGCAGGTGCTGTCAGGGCTATCCCAAGGCCCCCATGCCATCCCCTTCCAGGCAAGAGTTCCTTGAAGACCTGAACTGAGTGGCAAGAAATGGATCCAGCCTTAGCCAGTTTGGCCTATGGACTGAAGGGTCTGGGGTTCGATTCTGGTCAAGGGCACATGCCCAGGTTTCGGGCTCGATCCCCAGTGTGGAGCGTGCAGGAGGCAGCCAGTCAATGATTCTCTCTCATCACTGATGTTTCTAGCTCTCTCTCCCTCTCCCGTCCTCTCTGAAATAAATAAATAAATACACACACACACACACGAGAGGCCCAGTGCACAAATTTGTGCACCAATGGGGTCCCTCGGCCTGCATGCAGGGATCGGCCAAAACCGGCTCTCTGACCTCCCCCTAGGGGTCCTGGATTGCAAGAGGGTGCAGGCCAGCCCGACGGACCCCACCAGTGCACGATCAGGGCCAGGGAGGGACCATGGGAGGTTGGCTGGTTTGGGAGGGACCGCGGGAGGGCTCCAAGGGCGTGTCTGGCCCGTCTCACCCAGTCCCAATTGGCCAGACCCCAGCAGCAAGCTAACCTACCGGTTGGAGCTTCTACCCCCTGGTGCTGAGCGTGCATCACAGTGACTGGTCAAACGGTCGAACAAACGGTCAGACACTTAGCATATTAGGCTTTTATTATATAGGATTTTTTTAAAAGGGATCCATCATTCCTCCCTTTCTGGCCTGTAAGGACATTTGTGTCCCTGGCTTTACCACACAGCCCTCTAACACAACTCCTCCGCAAAAGGCAGATAGAGCAAGATCTCCCGATCATGCCCCTTTTGTCGACAGGCACACTGAGGCGCCTAAGAGCATGAGTCAGGCTGACTGTTCTGCGCTGCTGGGAAGGGCTCTGGCTCGGTGCCAGGAAAGCCTGCTCCTGGCACTAAACGATCATTCTGCAGGCCTCTGAGGGAGATGAGTATATTAATGAGGCTTCAGAGCAATTCCTATACAGCCACATGCTGCTCAGGTGACACAGTACCTGCTCAGGCAAAGCCTGGGAGACCAGAGGCCCACTCCAGGGTTGGCTAAAGGAGGACACCCCACCCTACAACACTCCTTCTTCATGGAGACCCAGAGATTGGGGTGTTTCCTGCACATCTGAAATCCAGAGAAGAGTGAGAAATACCCAGGCCCCAATCCGCTTGACTCCACCCCTGAAGGCAGGCTCTGGTGTTCCTGCCAGCCACCTCAGGTCACCTCTTCCCGCAAGGCCCTCCAGTTGCACCCCATCATGGCACTGCTATCTACCCTGGCCCCCTGGCCCCAACTCACTCAACAAACATTACTGGGCCAGATGCTGCAAGAGGCCCTGGGCAGGTAAAGATGGACTTTGCCCTCACAGCATTCACAGACCAATAACTGATTTAAAACCATTCACTGGGCTGGGTGAGCAGGGCCTCCCACAGCCGCTGTCTGAGTGGGGTTTCTGGATCCCCACAGGGGACTCGCAGATGACTGAGTCACTTAACTTCTTTAGATCTCAGAGAGATCTACTAGTGGATGGGCCTACTAGTAGATTCCATTCCATTTCTTCTATGAAGCAATCCGCCAGCATCTCTAAACCTCCCACTGGGCCAAGCACAATAGCTTCTCTAGAGTAAGCAATCTTCAAATCCTGGATGCTTGCGCTTTATTGGCCGTATTCAGATAATACAAAAACACATACCACCTGCCTAATCCAAACCCTAACTTCTCCTTTTTGTTCTGGTTAGAATACATCCATCAGAATCAGACAGGCTATGCCATCGCCAAAAACAACCTGAAATCTCAGTGGTTTACACTGCAGACCACCTGAGTTGACCAGGAGCTCCACCTGGGCTCCCTCACAGCGGCTGGGCCCCCTCTACCATCTGGGAGCACTGATGGGGGTCACAGTGAGGGGAAAGGAATGTGGCAAATTGCACCTGCGCTCTTAGAGCAGAGGTGGGGAACATTTAAGGCCCGAAAAATCATTGCGTCTGGCCCTGCCATGGCATTAGGGTGAGTTAACGAAATGTCTGGCCAAATAGAGCAGGCTGATTTTTTAAGGTGATAATTTTGTAAAGTCCTCCAAATGATGTTATAAATATCCAAATGGCCCTTGAGTTGTCCACCTCCAAGTGTCATGTTACTTCCTGCTCACAGTTCACTGGCCAACACAAGTCACATGTCCACCTAACTTGAGGAAGGCAAAAAGGTACAGTCCCACCATGTGTTCAGTGGGAGAACCAGAAATAGATGATGAACTGCACCCATGGCCGCAAGCAGGGTTTGAACAGAAGTTAGTATCAAAGTCTAGTATTGTTTCTTATTCTCTTTAGATCAGTTTTTCAACCCCTGAGGACTGACAAGGGGGATGGATAATTCTTTGTGGTAGGGGGCCGTCCTGTGCCTCGTCGGATACTTAGCAGCATCCCTGGCCTCTACCCACAAGATGACTGGTGCTCTCTGGCCACAAGATGACTGCAAGTGAAGACCTCCCCAAACTATGATGATCAAAAATGTCTCCAGACATTGCCAAATGTCCCCTGGAAGGCAAAACGGCCCCCAGTTGAGAACCTCTGCTTTAGACTTACGAGAAGCATAACCTCTCTTAAAGAGAAAATAAGAGCATCCTCCTCCCTCAAGATATTCTACTTAGGACTACCTTAAGAGACAGCTTTCTCAACTGCAATCCTATCTAATAAAAGAGTAATATGCAAATTAACAGTAACTCCGCTACAAAGATGGCGATGCCCATAGTGGCCGGGGCGGGGCGCTGGTGGCGTCACCCCGGCAACGCAAGCCCAGAGTCGACAAAGCCGGTGATGCCTATAGTGGCTGGGGCGGGGCGCTGGTGGCGTCGCCCCGGCAATGCAAGCCCAGCATCCGCACCCCAGCTGTGCGGAGGGAAGGGAGGGGCTTCTGGCCAGAGGCCTGGGCGCGGTACGCTGGGCTCGCCTAGCCCCCAGTGACACGAGCTCAGCATCCGCGCCCCTGCCACGTGGAGGGAGGGGAGGAGCCTCGGGCCGGAGGCCAGGGCAAGGGACGCTGACGTCATTGCAGGCTGGGCTGAGGGACCCGCCTCCCCCCCTCGTGCACAAATTTCATGCACTGGGCCTCTAGTATAGAAATAATCGTTGTAACCACCTCAAAGGGCCACTGTGAAGATTAACCCAGCAAATGCTCATGAAGTTCTCAGCTCGGGGCCTGGCACAGGCCTATGAGTAGTAGAGACTCGCTGTGTTACTACCACTCCCTGCACTAGTATCGCTGTCTGGGAGACGACATGGGAACAGCATAGATCCCTTCCTGAGAGAACAGCAGAGCCACTCACTGGGCCCAAGGTCATCCCTGCCCCCCCAACGGGAGTCCAAGGCTGGGAGGCTGCTGCAGAATTCCTGCCATTGCACTCCAGCCCCCAACGCCTAAAGTCAAACAACATCTGTGTCATGGTTCTGCCAGATGGTCGAGGTAGAATGTGCTGACACTCAAGTGTGGGCAAGCACAGCAAGATGACAAACGAGCATCTGCCCAGAGAAAGGCTCCAGACCAGTGACGTGGTCACCCACTAGCTACAATGCCCATCTGTGAGGCCGTGGATGGCTGAGGCCGGCTGCACCCTTCCCAGCATCCACACCCCAGCCCCCATGAGAGTCAAGTGCCTTTTCACCCAGGGCTGCAGGGGGATGGAGGGGACGATGGACTTGATTTTAAATTCGCAAAAGGAAAGGAAGGGAAGGTAGGGAAGAAAATGTCAGATTTTAAGATGTTACCTTTTTAAAGATGCCTTACTTGGATCCCAGGCCCTGACAGACAGCTACCTTGTCTCGTGGGACCACTTCCAGGGCCAGCCCAAGGGCGGTCCAGCCGACACTGGAAGGCTCAGTGAGTGCACGGTTCTCTCTCAGCGCTGGTTAGGAGCAGCACTCTAGACTCAGCAGAGCTGCCTTGAAATCCCAGCTCTGCCCTTTCCTCGCCCTGTGGTTTTGACAAGTTCCTTGGCCTCACTTACCTTCAGGACCCTCACCTACGACTCTGCGGTCTGAGCCCTGCAGGCACCAGTCCAGGAGGCACCAGTCCAGGCATGGTGGCAGGAATCCAGCCCATACCACCTTCACCAAATCCGGCTCCCTGGCCTGGCCCACCCGAGGGACACCTTCTAGTAATTTACATGAAATCTGCCCTCCAGATCCTCAATTCCTCTACCTCAAAAAAGGGAGAATAATCCCCACATCTCCATAGAGTTATTATGAAAATTAATGACGAGGCATGCAAAGTGCTGATAAGTGCCTGGCAAGGAGAAAGTGCTCGGTGATCGTTGTGATGAAAATTACAATAACGCCTGGTGATAATGACTTAATTTATAGGCTTGGTCAGGGTCCTGCCTCCAAAGCAATCAGAACAAGCCTCGATGATGCCTGTGGCGTTGCAATGAGGATTAAATGAGATAATGTACAAGAGAAGCTTACCATAATAGGAAGGGCTCAATACACGCCAGCAATTATCATCAAAGACTTGCACAGCCTTGGGTCTGAGTTCTGCATCGTGCAGTTCTGCATCGTGTAATCTTAGCACGATGCCTGGCACAGAGGAGGGGCTCAAAAAAATGTCAGCCACTGTTATTACGTTATTTGCATACCCTTTGGCCAGCATTTTTCCTCCTGGAGGGCCACGTCCTGGTAAAGCTATGCCAAGGATGCAGAGTTAACACATGAAGGGGCTGTGCCAGCCCTGCAGGGTTGGAGACAACACTGGGCAGCCCCCTTTGACCTCTTTCTCCAAGAAGACCCTTAGATCCCTGAAAGCGGAGATAGCCACCTGCCCTCCGCAGGCCTTCTCTTCCTGTCTGTAACACCTCCATACCAGAATCACCCACAAGTCTGTCAGCATCCCTTCCAAACTGTAGCCCCCAATTTTTCCTCAATTATCAGTTTTGGTAATGTTTCTTTAAGAACTTCAAAATCTTCTTCTTATGTAACCAGATGAGGCCTGGCTGGTCCAGGTGGATGGAGCCCCGATGATGTCTGACACCAAACCTCAACTGGCAGGACCCAGCGGCCCCTGCTTTGCTGGAGCCTCGCCTCACCTCTGGGGCACAGATGCAAGGGAAATCTGAGTCTTTTTCACACGGTCAAACCTACCTGTTCCATGCGTACTTGCACAGCTGCCACTTACTGTATACAACTGTATACAGCTGCCACCTCTCCAGTCTCAACTTGCATCATCTCTAAGATCACCAGGGCCCTTCTGACTCTAATACCTAAAGGTGGGCTTCAAGGGTGTCACTTCCAGGAACCTTCTGTCCAAGTGCAAAGCTTCACCTCCCTGGCATTGTGGGAAATCTCCCTAATGTGGATCAGCCCACTGACCCTACGCTCTTTAAAAGCTCGACGGTCACCCATCCTGACTCAGTGCTCCCCACCTTGGGCCTTCAGGAAACACGTCTTTAAGTTCTGCAAGGATGCTGATGGGAAAGGCCAGACTGACACAAATCCACTCACAAGATGAAGGCAGATGAAGTACAGACATGGCAAAAGCCTTCTGTACCTGCATCTCCACCAATCCTCCCAGACTACCCTCGAATAACAGGTAACTTAATGAACTTGCCACACTGTCACATCCTCTTTGCCCGGCTTCCAAGTAGAAAAACTCGCCAGACCCCCTTCTATATCCAGTGTCAGGGTAGCTGATGAGTTCATTCCCATCCAGTCCCTATTCCCGCATCTTCCCATGTGGGTTTTCACAGCTGCACTGAGCCCTGGCTACTCTGCAGAGCCTGTGAGGAAGCACTTCGCCAAATGCTTTGCCGAGAGGCCTCAGGCACTCCCTGATCGGGCAGTCAGCTACCTACCAGAACAGAAAAGGTGAGCTTGGCACGGCTTGTTCTGAAAGAAGAAAGTGGCCATCACCTTGACCCAGACTGGGCTCCATACCTGCTCACAAAACAGCGTCTTAGTAATGTTTTCTGGAAGCTTCGTGGACATAGAGCCCAAGCTCACCAGACTATGGCTTCTGGAATTCACTTTTTCCTAACTTCTTAAAAGCAGGGGCAGCTTCTCCCACCCCCACCCCCCCGCGCCCCGAATCCCATCTATTCTTCAGGAACCTGCCTCTCCCTTTGTAGCTCCTCAAACTGATCAGCCACAATGCAACGACCAGACTCCCCGGTGCCCAGGGAAGTCAGTCCTGTGGATGAGACGGGGGAGCCTCATTTAAAGCAGTGGATGCTCTCTGGCCGTCTCTGCCCCAGTTATCTTGCTCCTGGTGGGGTTACCCTTACTGCTCGGTGCCCTAACAGAAACAGAGAAACTGGGTGAGCTGCCACCCCGCCTCCCTCCTCCTGCCAGGGCTCCAGACCCATGGCCTGGGCAGAACTCATGTTTATCTCCCCTATTCTTCCAGCTCTGAACAAATTCTCAAGAGCCCTCTTGATGCCCTTAGCTTTTTTTTTTTAAGCTGTTAGCCCTCCTGACCCAGTTCTAACAGTTGGTGCCGCTCTCCCACTCCCCCTGGCTTACTTGCCTTCTATCTCCATTTTTTCGTAGAAGTCCTCCACAACCTGAACTCAGATCTGCGGGTTTCCTCTGCAGCCACACTAAGTTCTTTTTCGGGGGTGGGGGTGGGGGGGGGGTCAGCAATTACGTTTTTTTGATTGTTTTTATTGTTGACTCTATTACATATGTCTTCCATTTCCCCACTAAGTTCTTTAACTCCTCATGAGTCCCTTTACTTCTTCGTGGTGAGCGTTCCCAGGTTGGTTCGAGTTTCTCCGAAGTCTCTATCAAGGCCAGTGGATCTCCACCAGCCCACACAACAGCTGTATCTGGGGAGCATTTTAAAATCCCAATGACAGCCCCACCCCCACGGATTCTGGCTGGGCTTCTTTGGGGGTGGGGTGGGTGTCCTCTTCAGCCACACTAAGTTCTTTTTCGGGGGGGGTGGGGGGGGTCAGCAATTACGTTTTTTTTATTGTTTTTATTGTTGACTCTATTACATATGTCTTCCATTTCCCCCACTAAGTTCTTTAACTCCTCATGAGTCCCTTTACTTCTTCGTGATGAGCATTCCCAGGTTGGTTCGAGTTTCTCCGAAGTCTCTATCAAGGCCAGTGGATCTCCACCAGCCCACACAACAGCTGTATCTGGGGAGCATTTTAAAATCCCAATGACAGCCCCACCCCCACGGATTCTGGCTGGGCTTCTTTGGGGGTGGGGTCCAGGGCTCAGAATCTTCAATGGCTCTGCAGCGACTCTGGGTCCACTGACCTAGACCATGAGCTCAGGCACTGGTGTATATTGGGACCACCCGGGGCCCACAGAGGCCCCCCACCTATGTAGGGTAGGGCAGGTCCTGATCCTTTGTCCCCAGGTGACTCAGGGAACAGCTAAAGTTTGAGAACCACTGGACCGTCTGGAAAGCAGGACATCAGACACAATTTTAAAAAGGTATTTGGCCAATCAGGCTTTTCCCTTGAAATTCCTGGGCTGCTTGTCTGTGGTTAAAATGACCTAAACAGAACTGTCACACCGAGCTGGGTGTAAGCAGAGGCAGGCATCCATAGGGGCAAAGTACTACTGCAGTAGCCCTCCCTTATCTGTGATTTCAGTTACCCACAGCCAACCTCGGTCCAGAAATATGAAATGAAAAATTCCAGAAATAAATAATTTGTAAATTTTCAATTGCACACTGTTTGAATAGCATGAAGAAATCTCCAACTGTCCCCCTAAGTACTTCACCTCATCATGTAGACATGGTACCATCTCACATCATCACCAGAAGAGTCAATATGCACAATAAGATATGTTAAGAGAAAGAGAGACCACATTCCCATAGCTTTTATTATAGTACAAGGTGGGGCAAAAGTAGGCTTACAGTTGTTCTTATAAAAATAACACAATAACTAATAATAAAGCAAGAATAAACTGTGTTTCACATACTTACAACAAAAGTAAACCTACTTTTGCCCCACCCTGCATATTAAAATGGTTCTATTTTATTATGTTATTGCTAACCTCTTACTGTGCCTAACTTATCAATTAAATGTCATCATTTTGGTATGCATACATAGGACAAAATATGATATATAGGGTTTGGCACCACCCGTGGTTTCCGGCATCCACTGCAGTATCCCCGCAGATAAGTTCTGCTGAAGGGAAAACAGCACACACACGTGCACATTCACACGTATGCACACTCCCCATCTTTGCAGCAAAACCTGTACAAACCTGCCTGCCTGTCCCGGAAAGAAACTGCCACCCTGACAGTCTTGTGTGTATATGCAGACGTCAACTCTGCCAGACTTTCCAGAAAGATGTGTTTCCCTCTTGGTCACTGCGGAGCTTCCGCGTGGCAGGCAGTTCCTCAAACGGGGCTGTTCACTTTGGGCATGTGCCACCAGCGCTATTATTTAATACTAGTGGCCCAGTGCACAAATTCGTGCACATTGAAAGGACATTAATTAGAAGAAATATTTTAATATCACTATTCGCCCTTTCTCTATAATGGAAGTGTCAACCAAATTCATGATCGACAATGACAGATCAAAACACACGTATGCAATTGGCGCCAGCGAGAGCTTTATATGTATCTATCATGCATGTGCGAGTCAACTTAGCCTTTTATAGATATAGAATAAACTTGCTTAATTAGACCTACTTTCTGATTTAGCTAAACTTTTTCCAGCCCAGTGAAGCACCCTAACTTCTCTTTCAGGTAATTGTCAACAACACAGCAGTAAATATCAACACGAAGCAGATTATTATTGTAGATCACGCAGGGAGAACAAAGGGTAAAATATTTAACTGCAGCAGTGTTTGACTATATTCTGTGCAGTGAGAAAACCTGAAGTCATTTTCAAGGTCCACCATTTCTTACTTCTTTTTAGTAAGGTCAAGTTTCTAAGCTTTCTAAATCTCCGCTTTCCGGCTGATGAAAAGAAAATAGGACTCCACCAAGTCTCCTATCTACCTACTCCAGGACTTCTGTGAGGATCAAATGAGATGAGGCATGCTTCACAGACATTTGGTTACAGTGTAAAATGTTTCCACCTGGCTATAAAGCAAGTCATGTTCCTGGGCTGAAGAAACTCCAAGGAGGCTAGTGGCTAGGGAGAGGAAGCCGGGCATTGCTACGTGATGTCATTACCTGGCCGGACCCTTAGCATATTAGCCTTTTATATATAGAGATTTTTTTCTTAAATCTACTCACTTTTTAAAAAATTAACTTAATATCATTGCCATGGAGAGGACACCATGCTCTGTGCCAGACAAAGATGCTTTCCATAAAAACAAGCATAACTGGAACAAAACGTCATTAAATCCAGGGGACCCTGTTGCCTGTGGAGCCTGGGATGCCAAGGCCCCTTTCCTCCTGACCCTGCTCTTGCTTTTTAAAAAGGGACGTGGCATGCAGACGCTCTCCTCAAGGCCACGGAAGGACTGGAAGGGGGCTGTGGGAACATGGCTTCTTCGTTAGGGAATTTAAGGTAATTGATGCCAAATCGGGGCATGGCCTGAAGTCGTCTGGGGTGCCCACATGGCACTTTATCCTTAGCAGAGTTTTCAAGAAAGGACAGCAATACTGAGAAGTGGAGACACTGGGATTGCTGCCCCGAGGTAATAAGAGGACAAATCCCACCAGCCAGAGCTGACCACCCTCACCCCTGCTCCTTTCAGCATCTTTGCAGGGGGCTGATGGTCCTTCTTCCTCATGGAGATGTTAAGGGGTGGGTGGGATTATCAATAAGGCACACAGCAAGTCCCGGATGAATGTCTGCTGTCCCCACACACAAACAAAGTTGCAACTGAAAGAGCTGAAGACCGAATCACTATCTGCTCTTCTGCAGACTTTATGGGAAGGAGGAAGAGACCACTTACTCCTGCCCCCCTCGAAAATACCAGACCAGTTGAGATCCCATGCTTCCTGTTTACATAAAAATGAAACACAACTTGTATGCATGCATATAAGCATAACCAATGGACATAAGACACTGGGG
>NW_005369902.1:169621-182837 GCF_000412655.1 Myotis brandtii
TTGTAATACTTTAAGCAATAAAAAAATAAATAAATAAATAAATAAAATAAATAAAATTAAAAAAAAGAAAGAAACACAAACCTGGGCTTTTAAAACTATCTAAAACAAAAGCTGAACTTCAGAGCAGGCCTAGGGGGGAAGGGGGGAGCTCGTCCTGTGTTCTCACCTGCTTGCCTAAGCCCTTACCTGGAGAAGGTGACAGGTCATGGCTGTAGCTACATGCAAATTCTCTAGCCCCACTGTCAGCCAAGTTCCCAGCCTCCACACTGCTAGCCCTTCGGTATCTCTCTAGGACATTGTCCATCTTCACTATGTCCGAAGGACTAGCAGAAGTAAAAGGCACCCAAGTCTGGCTGGGAGTTGAGAGTCCCAAAGGCCACTGACTCATCTAAAATGGCATGAAGGGTTTAATCATTAACCTGACATCCCCCAGGCCTTGACTGCTGGTTACCAAGGCACCCATGAGGTCCCCACCCAGGTTCTGACTCTCAGGCCCTTTCAGTCAAAGGCCCAGCTGGGCAACACCCATGCCATGCCAGGGCCTTCCCCCCTGTCCAGGGAGGTGAGGAAAGAGGACCAGGAAATGTGGCTACGACAGATTTGAAAAGACTTAAAATCAGGCAGAATCAGTCACAAGGCTGGAGAAAACAGAGAAAGAAGGCAGCAAATTATCTGGGGATTTTTATTCAACTCATGAGTCTTAGGGTTTCTAATTTTAGGAGACATTGGGGTTTCATTAACTATAAGTATCTCTTGTGTGCGTCCTTCTCCCCCCCATGTTATTACACATAATTGGAGACAAACAAAAGAAGCATCGTGGCTGCCATACGTAGGTGGTTGGAGATGTGGCCTCCCCTTAGGCAAACATAAAACACAGCCCTGGGCCTGACCACTGGCCCATGAGGTCCCAACAAACCAGAGCCTGGGGCTCCTCACAGGGCAGTGGGCAGAGCCCAGAAGGTTCCAGAAACATTTACTATCTGCCCACATAAGACCCAGCCATAAATTAGGCATACGGGCAATGTTATCCCATCCCAAAAAGGATGCATTTTCCAAACTTCCCTCTGGGCTCTCAGGGGCAATACTGGGCAACAAAATTTATCAACCATAATGGGCAAATATGATCCCACCTAAAAAAAAAAAAAAGTTCTAGACTTTGAAGAGAATGTCTGTATCTGAGTAGTGACAGACGGCTCCAAGAAAACTGAACCGACAGACCGCCATCAACTCAGATTCCACAGGGATTGCATGATCGGCGGAGCAATGAACCCTCTGTGAGAACCGGCCTGTTATTCTGAAATCACAGTGATTAAAATACCCACTTGGCAGTCATGTGTTACCTGGTGGAGACGGTCTTACTGGACAACATCGTTCATAGCATTTCAGAGCTGGAAGGGGCGTTAGAAATGATCGCCAAGCCTCCTTCCCGTTGCCCATCTCCACCCTTGGGGCAGGTGAGGGGGCTGCATCCCAGGGAGACCAAAGAACTAAGCCTGTCATCATCGGGAAGACACCACCAGGCCCACACCCTCCAACTCCCGGTCCAGGCTGCATGCTGCGCCTCGCCCCCGCTGTGAGGGGTCCCTTGGTGCCTTCGTAAGTTAGAGAAACACACAGAGACACAAACCTAGGCACACATGGTCACACAAAGACCTAATCATTAACCACATATACCAAACTGCTTTTCTACCAACCAAGACACTGGACAAGGCCAGGGGACTGAGAGATCTGGGGGGGGGGGGACACAAACCTAGGCATACATGGTCACACAAAGACCTAATCATTAACCTTAATCATTAACCACATATACCAAACTGTTTTTCTACCAACCAAGACACTGGACAAGGCCAAGGGACTGAGAGATCTGGAGGGAGGGGAAGGGAAGGAGGAGGAGGGGTTCCTGAGTACACCCCTCGACCTCTAAGGTGCACATTCTTCTCAAAAGCCTATAAGCTTCTGCCTTATAGAAACACAGTCTCCAAAACCGAGCTCAACTTTCCCAACTTTTTTCCCTGCCCAATAGATAAAGGAAACAGCCAGAAAGCAACAACGGCCAGGTTCTGGCTCGGACCAGAACTCACACCCGCTATGAACACCTGAGGCCTCCGCCCAGAGGAAGCCCTCCCTGGCTCCCCACCCAGCCACCCCACTTACCGGCTGCCCTATCTCGGACCTGCGCTGCCTCGGAGCCTCTTCCCTCCGTCTCTCCTGACAGCCGGGGAGTAGAGCAGTATTACCTGGGGCACCTGCTCTTGGGGCTGGGCCCAGAGACACTGCCAGGGCCGCCTCCCAGGCGCGGGAGCCACCCAGCAGGCCGCACTGAGTCAGCGGCCAGGGTCCAGCCAGCTTCCTGGAGGACTTGGAAGGGGCGCTGCCCAATGGGGTTCTCAGAGAAGGAGCCTCTCTTAGGAGAACATCGACTGGGAGAGGGCTGCCTGCCCGACTGGGAAACAGCTCCATCAGATTTTTTATCTGGTTGGTTTTTAAATGGCACACAGGCCAGAAGTCTCCTTCCTGCACTTTATTGCTTTTCAATGTAAATGAAAAGATCTGTTCGTTCACGTCTCTGGAATCCAAAATATCGGTCCCCTAAGAAAACATTAACCCTGTGGAGTCGGCAGGCTGGACTGGGGGCAAGGCGGGGACCCCATTCCCGGGTCAGTGAAGGCACCGAGCAGGCCTGTGACCCCAGGCAGGGGAAACCCATCCCTTTCGCTGCTTTCACATCTGGAATTAGACGCGTTCTAGTCAGCCTCGCTCAGAGATGAGCTCCCAGTTACTGCCACCTGCTGTTGCCTTTCCCTCTTCCCACAAGGCTCACCTGCCAGGCCAGATGCACTTCCTACATTTCTCACCCCCACGTGTCCCCGCCTCCCCAGGAATCACCCTATCCGGCTATTCCCCGCACGAAACCCCATAGCAAGGTCACTCTCAAAGTTCAAGTCTTTTTTAAAGAGCCTTAAAAAACATGCCTCTCTTGTTCCGGGAAGCTCTTTGTACTTTTCCCCCTGCTGTCAGAAGGGGAGGGGGAGACGGGGCCCTGTTTCCAGTTCACAGGCCTCTGCTCCAAACCCTGGCAGACATCAAAGGCCAACACCGATGGCAGCTGCCCTGAAACCAAACCACCTCGGGCGCCCCCAAGATCCTCCCCGGCCAGGCAGAGGAAGAGGCGGTGAGAATCCTGCCAATCTCACCACAGAATGGGAACCTCAGGTGCCCCAAATTAAAGGGAATAAACCCAACAGCCAAACCTCTTGGCTGAAGCAAGGTCTGTTTTGCTTTTTAAATTTCCCAGCAACAGGCCCGGCCTTCAACCCTGCTACTGAATATAACCAGTGCCACTTAGAATGCTCTGACGATGCCATTATTTCCTATTCGGTGCCCCTCCCTCCCCACCGTACCCCGTAATTACGGGGAGTTTAGGGTTGGGATATTTTATGATGCTTCTTTTCAAGCACATGACAATGCAGAAGGAAGGGTTATTTAAATCTGAGTTGGGGGGGGAAGATCAGCATTGTTAACAAGGCAAATTAAGAACACATTTCCCTGGGTTTTCGGTAATTCAAGGTCACTTGCAATAAACAAGACAGAAAACTGAATCATCTGGCCCATGTGGGCCGTGGGGCTCCACCACCTCGCAGGGTCTGACAAGCACAAGGCTCTGTATGGAGCTCATTGGTGATGTCTGTGACTTAGAAAATACAGCACATTAAGGAATTCAAATGATTCCCTGTCTGACTGTCCAAGCGGTTTTCTTGGTCCCCTAATGCCCACCTGCATTCTGAAAAGCACACGTAAGGCTTAAGGACAAGGACTCTACGATCTGAAAGATGCGGCTCCATCCCAGCTTCACCCTTCACTGACTGTGTGACCTTGGACACGTCGCGTAACTTCCCAGAGCCTCAATTTCCTAATTTATAAAATGGGGACAAGAGTTCCTACTACTTCAGAGGGTTTCACAAGGATTCAAGGAGATTCGAGTTGTCACGCGCATCACACACAGTGAGTGCTCAATGAATGCTAACCACAGCCTGAATGATGAAGAACACGCTTGCTTTGGGAAAGGTCAGTAAGTCCCAGGGCCAATGCTTTCTATGAAGTGGCATCTATAAAGCAAGATTATGCCCATTTCCCTTCCTACATGGAATATATTTTCCAGTTAAGACAAAAGGCAGGGTTGAAAATGCCAAGTACGAAGTATACAATACCACCTAATGAGCACCTACAATAATATATCCCAGGAAGTTAACTGTATTTCCACAAATCCACATTATCCTGCAAGGCAAGCACTGTTAGTCCCACTTCACAGTTGGGGAACCCAGGCTCAAACTGTGCCCCACCTCCTCCCGCCGGATTCCAGGTCAGTCTCAACGCAGACAACGGAGGCACACCCAGGCCCACCGGGCAGCAAGCACTACGGCATGGACCCCCACTTCTGGGCTTTTGTGTAGTTCATGATTCCCTCTCCCCACGCAGCACAAATGGGCATATTACCTCAGAATGTTCTAGAACTATGAAAGACCACAGGACTGGCCTCATCTGATCCACTGACTTAGAAGAGTATTAGAAACTCAGCCCAAGGAAAGGAACTGGCTCATGATGGGTCAGAGACTGCGCTCAGGTCTACTGACTCCGAAGAGCCAATGGCTGCCGGCTGTTCCTAAAGGAATAAGCCAGCGACAGGAACAAGCAGGCACAGCTCTGAACAGATTCCAAAGCAATGCAGAGGTGAGCTAAACAGACACCCCCACTCCTCCCTCCCCGCCCCCAGGCAGACAGGAGAGAAAAGCCTGCCTGTGTGTCTTCGGTTCTCCCGTGAAGCATAGCCTCGAGATTATTAGTGTTTAAAATTACCTTCCTAGATGCTTCATGAACTTCTGTTTCAAGGCCACCCACTCTTAACTGTTGCACACACCCTCCCAGTCTGGTCTCTCCTCCCCACGTGCAATCTGCTTGGCAGTGCCGTCTGTCTCCAGCGAAGGAGTTTCATCAGGTGGCCGACCCTTGTAAATAATTAAAGGGTGATCCCATAGCCTCAGTGAGGTCTGTCGAGAGAAGCGTGGCCTGTTAAATTAGACATGGGGGGAGGCACCGCTCACAGCCTAACAACTGCTTCCTCAACAGATGGCGAGCACGGTGGATCGGGAACGCAGCCCACAGAGCCAGCCTGCCTCAGGGAAAAACAGGGCGGAGCAGGGGCCTCCGTCCAGCAGGCTGGCTTTAATGACACCAGAGCTGCACGCACAGCGGCTCCTGCAAAGGCTGGTGGGGTCCTGGGCAAACCCACCCCCCACTGTGGAGCTGTTTTCTTACCTCTAAGACGACCTCCTTCTTTTGAATTTGGAGGAAAACACCAACCAGAAAGCAAAATCACCCAAAGCGCTAATCTTTGGAGGGGCAGGGAAGAACTCCATAAAGTAAGAAATGCCAGCTTCCCCTCCATCCCCCCAAAATCAAGTCCCGTTTGGTGGCTCGGTCAGTACCCTGCCGACTGGTTTCTGTACCAGTAAGTGATGGAGTGCTCTGTGCCTCTGTGCATCTGTGTCTATACATGGAGGTATGGACACACACACCTATGCTTTACAAAACAGGAACACGCTGTATATATCATTCGCTCTGCAGCTGATTTTTTTTACACTTAATCATGCAAACCTCTCCAAGGCAGTCCATAGATCCACCTTGTCCATTTTACAGTCATGTAATATTTCATAACTGATTCAATCTTCCTCTTACCAGTGAACACCTCTTACTTATTTCTATACACAGTGCTACAATAAACAGCCTTGTGCATACACTTGTATGTATATAGGCCATGGTTTCTCTAGGTGTCAGATTCCCAGGCGTTGGATCACTGACCCCTAAGGAATATACCCTTTCAGTTTTAATAAATACCAATTTGCACAACTCGATTGTGTCTAAGAGTTGCAAACTGCTTCCTGGACCAGAGACTTAGGGACCCAGCAGAAAGACCCCTAGGCCTCTGCCACCCACCTGCTCCCACACCCAGGCCACCCCTACCTCCCACTCCAACCAGTGCTGCTTCCCTTTCAACTCCTTCATATCCTGGCTTTCCATAGAAGATTTCACTGGGGAAGGAAAGGAGGCTTGCTCTGCCTTGAATGTTTGAAAATCACACTGTGGTCGGCAAACCGCAGCTCGGAAGCCACATGTGGCTCTTTGGCCCCTTGAGTGTGGCTCTTCCACAAAATACCACGTGCGGGCGCGCACGTACAGTGCGATTGAAACTTCGTGGCCCATGCGCAGAAGTCGGTATTTTGTGGAAGAGCCACACTCAAGGGGCCAAAGAGCCACATGTGGCTCGCGAGCCGTGGTTTGCCGAGCCAGTTTGCCGACCACTGTCCTAAAAGATACTAATAGCTGCTAACATTTATGCAGCATGTACTATGTGCTTGACACTTGATAAGGATGATCTCATTTAATGCTTCAGTGGCCCCATTTTACAGATACGGGAACTGAGACTTAGCAAAGTGATTTTGGTAAGGTGGCTCCAATGTGCTGGTAAGATGTGGAGCCTGGAGAGCCCTAGGCGACATGATTCCCAGGTCCACACACTTGCTTAGCACTTTAGTACCTGCCAGTGAGGGGACTGAGCACACAGACACACACAGACCCACAAATGTAACATGCCTCCAGACCTAGGCCTATTGGCCTCTCGGAACCAACTTTATTTGACCTCACCCTTCAGGTTGGCGAATCAAGGCCACACTGTCACTGTGAGAAGGTACCTGGACCTCCTCTTCTCCCTGAGGACCCTGCCAACCCCCAGCACCTCACCCCCCAAACCCAATGGCCACCACCCCTATTGCTGACCCTCCATGACCTCCTACTGGGCAGATCTGCCCTCCCCATTTCATAGCCACACACCCTGCAGGAGGAGGAAGTGAAGAGCAAAGGCAAAAGATCCTCTCAACAGGATAAAGAAGAAACAAGAGCCCTGGCTGGTTTGGCTCAGTGGATAGAGCGTCGGCCTGCGGACTGAAGGGTCCCGGGTTCAATTCCAGTCAAGGCATGTACTTTGGTTGCGGGCACATCCCGTGGGGGGTGTTCAGGAGGCAGCCAATCAATGATTCTCTCTCATCATTGATGTTTCTATCTCTCTCTCTCTCTCCCTTCCTCTCTGAAATCAATAAAAATATATTTTGGGGGGGAAAAAGAAGAAGAAGAAACAAGAGGCCTCCAATGCACTGACCTCTGACCTTAGCACTATTTCTATGCTGGGAGGGTCCAGATGCAGAACTGGGAGAAAGGAAAGAATAGCCAGAACTTTTGCACGTGTGGACGGGGAAGCCAGCCAGCTTACCAGGAATTTTAGTCCAAAGGGGCAGGTGTGGGAATGAAGAAAGAGAAAAGAAAAAAGAACAAATAGGGAGAGAGAGGAAATGAGGAAGAGGCAGATGAAGCAGGAAAGGGAAAGTGAGGAGGATCGTCTCAAAAACACAAGTGGCCTGGGCTTGAACTCCCAAGCCAGCCCCCTGCCTCATTCCAGCTGCAGAAAGATGGGAAAAAAGCAGAAGAGCAGACCCAGGCCCCTTGCAGGGCCATTGCATAATCAAGAGAAAAGGAACTTTTCTGCCTGGAGTGAAGCCTGCAGCTGAGTCCCCACAGGCACGCTTCTCCAGCACCCACGGCGCACGCCCAACGGGGATCCCACACTCTCCCGGAGACCCGGCCCCAGGGGGCGTCGGAGAAAGATGCATCGGACAGGCTGGTTCCCAGAAGGTGCAAGGAGAGAGGCACGGGACAGTCACGGGTTAGTGGACCGGAGCCATGCAGGGCTTCCCTGCGGTGAGCGTTTCCACATTATTCTGGAACCGACCGACAGGTCAGGGAGACTGATGCAATGGGACCTCTTACGGCATATTTTGATTAATGGCAGTTCCTGAAAGCCAGAACAATTATTGCAGCATTGTTGGTAATGACAAAGTGGAAACACCCTACTATCCACCAAGAGGGGGATTGGTAAAATGAAATGAAATAAAATAGTGTGATACATCTATATAGAGGAAATAGTATGCAGCTATTAAAGAGAACAAGACAGTGCTACGGGTCCTGATGTGAGGCAAACTCCCACACAGTAATATTTTTTAGGTACAGAAGAGCATCAATGCATGCTCCCCAGAGTAAATGGTACGAATAACACAGTAAATGCAATGATCTCCACCTAACACACGGAGGATTTTCTTTCTCAGCCTGAGTAGAGGGTACACAGGTATTCCGTTTGCCATTCTTTAAACTGAGCGTACATTTCTTACACGCGCATATGCACAGAAAAAATCTCTAAAATAAACTTCAAAGTGAAGCCTCTGAGAAGGGAAACTGGGGGGCAGTGGGGTGGGGTGAGAAGTAGGTTTACTTTGACTCAATGCATATCCTTTTATAACCTTTCAATCATTTTACCACATGTATGAATTGCCTGTCAAGGAAAAAAACACACACACAAAAACGAAAAACAGTCACTGGCAATTCTCCAGGGTGTTGCAGCATCATAGTTTGGGAAAGTACCCCAGGGGCCAGTTTCCCCATTTTACAGCTGCAGAAGCTGCAGCCCAGAGCATCTGAGTGTCCTGTCCACGGTCACACAGAGAGGGCCTGGCAGACTCAGGAAGAGAAGCGAAGTCGCCAGGAGCAAGCCAGTGTCCACTACCCCTGACATCTCAACCAGGGGCTCCCAGGCAGCTCAAACCCAAGGACCACCTCCCTGGCCTGGCCAAACCCTCCTGTAGCTGCTACCCGCGCTGGGAGGGGCCCACAAGTCCCAGAGTGGGAGTTGGGAGACACAGTCAATGCTGGAGCCCAGCTCCAGAGCTTCCCTAGCCCCTCCTGCCCCTCCCTCCACCGTGTCCCCTGGGCTGCTGCCCCCAGCCTGTGGGCACAAAGACCATCAGGCAGGCAGACTCCATGGTTCCCATCTCCCACCCTGACACTCCAGGCACTGTCAGCTCCTGTGTCCTCAACAGGCATCTTCCCGACAAACTACCACCCAGCAAAACCGCTGGAGGAGTTCCACACGCTGTCCACTTTGCAGGCATAACCACATCTGGGGGGAACAAGCACTTACCCCGATGTCTTCATGCCAGCGGCCAAGCACCAGACCTACCAGCTCAACAGCCATAGATCCCAGACGCAAGCCAGCGGGTGGGCACCAGGAGCCAACCAGACTCCGGTTGTAAAATACCCCCCTTGTCCGTGGGTTTACGTTGAAGAAAATCCTTAAGGGCTTGGCAGAAGAATCATAAAACCTCAGAGACCTGGAAGGTTTTCCCTGCAGTAAAAATCTACCATGCCTGCTTCATCCATCGGAGGCCAGAAACGACTCAACCCAAATGTTAATTCTTCCTTAATTTTAAAAAATGCTAACAAACCTGAGTTCCTATAGTGTTTCCAACAAATAGTGCCCCACTGGGAGCCGAGCACACTGGGAGCACGGAAGGTAATTAGAACAGCTAACATCTGGAGAATGCTTACTGTAGCTTCACACATACCAGGCTTGCTGTAAGCTCTTTACACACGGTACCCCACTGAGTCCTCACAGCGGTCCCGTGGACATGGTCTGTTGTTATCCCATTTTGCAGAGGAGGAAGTCAAGTAGCTTGTCCCAGGTTACAGAGCGAATAAGTGGCAAACTGAGGTCTGTCTGGCCGCAAAGCCCATTCCCCACCCCCTGAGCAAGTCACAGCTCATCCACAGGAGCTCTCCCTCCCGCGGAGTGTGGGCTTCCTCTAAATCTACTGGCCTGAAGGGGCCCATCAGGCCTGTTACTTCTTGCTCCCTCCCGAAGTCCAAAGAGGGAGTGTTCCCCTAGGGCAGTGGTTCTCAACCTTCCTAATGCTGCGACCCTTTAATACAGTTCCTCATGTTGTGGTGACCCCCAATTTCATTGTTACAAATTGAACATAATTAAAGTATAGTGATTAATCACAAAAACAATATGCAATTATAGATGTGTTTTCCGATGGTCTTAGGCGACCCCTGTGAAAGGGTCGTTCGCGACCCACAGGTTGAGAACCACTGCCCTAGGGGTTCCAAAGAAATCAAGAGCCCAGGATCCATCCATGACGCTGCCCTGGGTGTTTCAGCTCCAGACCGAGGGCCCTGGTGACCCGGAGGTGGACACCAAGTCAGGGTGACAGCCTGGGTGAGAAGGATGCATGAGGAGCCAGGCACGCTCACCCGCCAGCCCTGCAATGGCCCAAGGGAGCAGCCGACCCTCGCCCCACTCACCTTGCTGTGAAGGCCAAGCCACCTTCCTGCAACAGGGGGAGGGCTCTAATCTAGGCTCCAATCAGCCCTGTTTGGGAAACCACCTAAGCCTCCCTGGATGTCTCTACATCTGTCAATGGGGGGGAGTAGGGGGCGAGGGGGTAAACCCCTAAACCCCACAGGGAGGGGAGTATTAAAGGAACTCAGTCACATCGACTTCTTCAAAGATCTTGAGAACATAAGACATGTTTTGAGAGGCACCGCTCCCGGTACCCCACGGCCGCCATAAACAGTGACAGTTCCCAGGATGCCCACGCTCTGCCTGGCGTGTCCCCCATACTTTTCCAACTGGCAAGGTTCAGGGTTCAGCTGGAGCACCGCCTCCTCTGAAAAGCAGTGCCGGACCCCCCACCCCTCACTCACAGGGGCCTCCCCGTCATGCTGGTCAGGGACTGTGCATCTCCGGGTCAATTTCCCCTGAGGGCAGGGCTCCTTGAGGTGACGTCCTTCTGTACCCCCCAATAAGAGCCACGTGTCTGGCATACATTAGGTGCTACAATGCATGTTCACCAAATAAATGAAAAGTGTGAGTATTGTTATCATCACCCTCTGGAATTTGCAAACAGGACAGAACCCTCCTGGGGCGTGGCTCCGCACAGGGGCCTCCAGCACCGGGACTGACCAAGACCATCAGGACGCCCAAACTTCCCGGCCCTGTCTATTCCCCAGCAAATGCGTCTCATACCCAAAGACTAACTTCCCTCCAGGAAGCAAAGTCGCCTCATCTGTACCAGACACTGAGGATACAGGGAACACACGGTCCCCAGCACACCCCCCCCCCCCCCCCCGAATTCTCAATCTAGGAATTCCAGTCCAGAGGCCCCCGGGGGCTGCCTGAAGAACACAGAACTTGCCTTATCTCATCCCTCCAAACGTCTATTTTCGTAGATGTATTCTCATAATGGACATGCTATCACAGCACAGCAGTACGTGTGTATAATTGGAAGTGAAATACCTATGTTGGAAACACATGATCAGAATGTCTTTCGTGATAGGTGTGCAAGCACAAGTCTGGACACCAAGGTCCAGGTAGAAAATGCACTATGCCAACTCGACGAGGAAAGGGCAGGAGAGAAGTTTCTAGCGTGCGTAGGGCAGGGGGCCACAAAGGAACAAAGACAGGGGAAGTCTCAGAAAATGAGATGCTCAGGGCCGGGGCCCAGCACATCCCCTGCTGGGGGAAGATAGGACCGGAAAGAGAAAGGAAACAGATGAGAGGGCCATCCAGTGAGACAAGGGGGAATTCCAGGCATTCCAGGGGGAGCAGGCTCGAAAACATGAAACAGCAAGGCCGCAGGGAGATCACAGGTCAGTGTGGCTGTGCACTAAGATTCAAGGGGATAGGGAGGAGGTGGACCTCTGTCCCGCGGGCATGAGGAGCGGCCCCCAACCAAATGCCAAGGAGCTACTGTCCGTCTACTTGTCAACAAAAGGCCACTTGATTTGGTAACATTTTAAGAGCTTTGTTGCAGTAAAGCCCACTGCTTGGACAGCCCCACGCACAGGGCTGCCAACGATTCTGGGCACAGAATCCACAAGAACCCACCTTCAGGTCCAGAGCCACAAGCCCTGGGGGTTAAGGCTGTGATGGCAGCCCGCCCGTCCACAGTAATCAGGTGACAATCTCTGGGGACAGCCACCATGAAGCAGGCACAGGAGGTGGACGTGGGGGGAGGCGAAGGTGGGGAGGTGAGCAGATTCACCAGTCCCCACCTATGTCTGCGAGCTTCCACTTTCACTGAGGACCCCAAGATTCTAAGCCACTTACTCTGAATGGAGCGAAAGGGTAAGGAGACGCCAGACCTCAGAGGTCAGGAGTATCACACTTTCTGAGTCCCTGTCAAATCGGGGGTCAGTGGGAGCATTCCCCAAGAGGCAACCCTGAAATGGAGGTTCGCATGCAGGAGCAGCCCCCACCGTGAGGGAAACAGGCCTGGCAGGGCGGGGCTATAACTCATTTGCAACAGAGGCCTCAGTCTGACGGGGGGGGGGGCGACACGACTCTGGAGCTGGGATGGCCCCTCAGAGTTGTCCCAGATGGAGGCTAGGGGCCAGTCTCTGTACCCCATCTCTGGATGGGGGTTACCTTGGGAGAGGAAGCTCCCTTGAGCTGAAGGCAGTTCCTGGGGAGGGACTCGGCAATAAGCTGTCAGCAGCCATCACTCATGGCTGCTGGGATGGGAAGCTGACCTCTGAAGAGGGTTTGGGCGGCAGACTTCACCTTTTCGATGCATCTCAGCCTTTTCAAGAAGAATTCTGTCTAGAACAGATCAGTCCAAGGATTTCAGAAGGAAAGGGCACGGAAAGTCACAGAGGAAAAGCATGTGTCTGCTATTTTTTCGTCACTCATAACTGAGCAGATAGGATCCAATGTTCTCTTTCCTGGTTTCAGATTATTTTTAAGAACTCATAATTTCACTTCAAAGAACCCGTCAGAGAGTTGCTCTGTGAATTTTCCTTTTATCCCTCATCATTCCCAAGCTCCTAGTTCACACATTTTTAAAAAAATCTATCTTTTGATCCATAGACTCCAGCCACAATCATATGAACAGATATTCGCATTAAGTGGGGGACAAAGTCTGGGTAACCAAGTGTTTAAAACTTGACAGTGGGCATAAAATAAAATAGGAGAAATGCTCTTCACATTTCAAAGTACATGAAAGTCCACCCAAAATATTTTTATATTTATAACATGATTTTCCCTCATACATGAGAAATGCATGTTTGCTGAAGGAAAATTGGGAAAGGAACGAAAAAGCACCAAGAAAATAATTGATTATTACTCCACCCACCATTAACAAACATATGCATAGAAAGGAAAATTGGGAAAGAAAAAGCACCAAGAAAATAATTATTACTCCACCCACCATTAACAAACATATGCATAGCCTTCTTTTTTTTAAAAATATATATTTTATGGATTTCAGAGAGGAAA
>NW_005369902.1:182895-191782 GCF_000412655.1 Myotis brandtii
CCTACATGCCCCCACCGGGGATCAAGCCCGCAACCTGGGCATGTGCCCTTGACTAGAATTGAACCCGGGACTCTTCAGTCCACAGGCTGACGCTCTATCCACTGAGCCAACCGGCCAGCACGCCTTCTCATTTTCTCCACGTACTTCACTCTTAAAAATTAACTGGAGTCACACAATTTAACCTCTTTTTCAGTTAATGGCATATTGTGAACACTTTTTCAAGCAGTCATTCCTCACAGCAAGTTTTTGCTGTTTTTAAAGGCCAATAGATGTAAATGTGCTTCGATTTTCCTTATGCAATAACCCAAGGTTGTAGGTTTAGGATATTGTATACTTAGGTTATTTGCAATTCTTCCTCAGTATAAATAATGCTGCAATTAACATCCTTGGGGCCTAATTCTTTTTAAGTCCTAGTTGATCCTTAACCCCAAATCCCAGTGCCCGCACTCATGTAACGTTATCGAACTTGTGTCTTAGGAACCTAAATAACAGGTTCCTCGTGCCTACAGAAGGAGTGCCCAGCCCCCTCTAGGCCTCAGTGACCGAGAGAGGGGCCTTCCTGCTCTTTGCTGGTGTTCTACAGCGGGACCTGCTCCTGCAACCCCCGGAAGGGCTGAAGGGCCAACCGCACCAAGTGTCTTCCTGCTTGTCAGCCACATGGACCTGAGGCACCTGCCTACCCAGCTGAACGCTGGCTTTCCCCAGCTATACTTAGGTTATTTGCAATTCTTCCTCAGTATAAATAATGCTGCAATTAACATCCTTGAGGCCTAATTCTTTTTAAGTCCTAGTTGATCCTTAACCCCAAATCCCAGTGCCCCCACTCATGTAACATTATCGAACTTGTGTCTTAGGAACCTAAATAACGGGTTCCTCGTGCCTGCAGAAGGAGTGCCCAGCCCCTTCTAGGCCTCAGTGCTCTTTGCTGGTGTTCTACAGCAGGACCTGCTCCTGCAACCCCCGGAAGGGCTGAAGGGCCAACCGCACCAAGTGTCTTCCTGCTTGTCAGCCACATGGACCTGAGGCACCTGCCTACCCAGCTGAACGCTGGCTTTCCCCAGCTTTCCTTAGAATCCCACCCGACATTAACACAGTTAATTCTAGGTCTTCCGCATTCAAAAGTTGGTTTTACAGGCTACAGATTTTCCTAGCTTCCATGATCTCGTGTCAGCTTTTGGAGATAGTCTGCACCCCCACATAGCAGCTCTTCAGCATCATCGCCATCAATGATTCTTATGCTTTCTACCAAGCAGCTCTCATGCATTATCACATTTAACCCTCAGAGCTAGTCTGAGAGAAACTCCTGACTCCTTTTGCTGGATGAGAAAACTGAAGGTCAACATAGGAATTCCATCAAAGCACACAACTAGCATGCCAGGGCGCAAGATTTAAACCCAACCAACCCCAAAGTCTGAAGGCATTAGACTCAAACGATGGGGATAAAATCAACAGATCTGATGAAGGCAGGACACTGAGGCTAAACCCCCAACGTGGAAGAGTTGGGGTGGGATGGCATAAAGCCACTATGCAACACTGTGGCCTTGGTTACATCCAACCGGAGGCCCAGCAGGAGGATGGTGGCTCCACAGGCCCCGAGCACACTGACAGGAAAGTGGGAGGCTGATCTGTAAGTTGTATCTTACACACAAAGTGTACATGCCTTTATTGGCTAAAATAAGGCACATAACGTGCTATGAACTTAAATGATGATCTCTGTTAGTTTGACCCATGACAGACAGAATTAGAGAGTTGAAAGGGACCTCAGAGGAAATCAGCCAGTCCAGATGAGGAAACTGAGGCTCCAGGCCACGGGGTCACAAAGCCAGGAATACAGAACCAGGTCTCCAGCCTCCCAACTCAGTGGTCCAAGAGAAAACTCACAGCAGTACGTTCAACACAAAACTCATGAGGACTCTCTTACAAACCCCTAGAGAAAATGTCTAGTTTAAGAACAAAACCTACTTCAATTTTTAAACAAAACTGAGTGTCTATTTACAGGACTTTAATCAGAGATTCAATGTCTCTGGTACATTTGACCCCGTCTCCCCCCAGAAACGGTCAAAAGATGTAAATAAAGTCAGTAACAATTGCTAACCAACTGATAAACTGGTTCAGTCCAAGGCTGTTTTGTTTTGTAAATTGACATCAGAGGGTTATTACAATCTTAACCACAGAAGTCTGGGGAACACCCAGCATTATCCTGACAGACACAAAAGAACACACACACACACACACACACACACACACACACCTAACAAAGAGTTCTTGCCCAGATCCCCTGGAGTCTTGATTGGTGTTATGATGACTTCAGTTTTCCAAACTTGAAATTACTCAATGGGTCTTATTGGGCTCAGACAGCCAAACCACACTAGGCGTTGACAGTTTTCTTTATAATTTACTTTTCTCTTTCATTCATTTGAATGCTACTGTAAAGTCTACTCTATTAGATGTTGAGGGTGCATCAATGAATAAAACAGATAAAAATCCCCACCCTTCTCAAACTTTCATGGTAGTGAAGGGAGACGGCAATCAACAAGTAAAGCCACACTGTGTGGCCACGGTAGGAGTGTGGGGAAATGACAGTAGGGAGGGTTCCTTTTCACAGGTGGTGGTCAGAGAAGACCTCACTCACTCGGGAGTGGGAGTGGGGCCTGTGGACTCCTGGGGGAAGAGCATTCCAAGAGGGGCAAAGGCTCCAAGGGGGGACACTGGATGTGCCTGGTGTGTTCTAAGAACAGGAAGGAGGCCGTGGGGCTGGGGCAGTGTGACAATGGGGAGGAGAGAAACCAAGGCCTTGACTTTGGCTTTGACACCAAGTGGGATGGGAGGCACTGGAGGGTTCTAGCGGAGGGCTGACAGGACCTGACTTACATTTGTAAAACAACCCTTTATCATTAAATCTTCCCCTGAACTTCACAGAGATCCTATTTATGTTTGGAGCTCAGACACACACACACACACACACACACACACACACACACACACACACACGTAGTCTAAGAGGCTCCCATGCTCTGGATTGTTCTCCAGGACATCCACTTTCCCCTACCCCCCCAACACGCACACACACACACACACCAGCCAGGATGGCCAGTATGATACCCACCTCCCCCGCCCCCTGCCAGCATGGCCAGCATCCTGCAGAGAATGTCCTCTGACCCCCAGACCCCGCAGCACAGGTCACCAGTGTCAGCAGTTACCCCAACCATCGATCCAGGCCCATGTGGTTCAGCTCTGCCCCCATCAGTCAGGGATCCTCACACCCAACCAAGGTTGTGATTCTCTCTCACACTTGCTGCTCACATCCTTCCTCCTTCCAAACAAAACCCACCCCTCCCCCCTGGAGGGACCCAGCAGGAGAAATCCCCCAGCAGAGGTCTGGGTGACCACCTGTAACAAGAAGCCTGAACCACAGTCCGAGCATCTGTCAATCATGTCCTATGGAAGCGCTTGAGGGAAAGAGGGTGGGGTCTGAGCAGGGGAAGCCGGGGGAGGGCCAGCGTGGCCCACAGTGGCCCGACTGTCACCTGTACTAAGAGAGACACCTTCCTTAGCTGGCAGCACTGGCCTCAGAACCGGCCTCAAGAAGAGCAAAGAGCGGGAGGTGGTTGAAGAGAGGTCAGCTCAGCTTCAGGTGCTGCTGCTAGAAAGAGAAACCAACCATCCACACATCCTCCCTCACTGATACAGGCTCTGGGGAACGCGTGTCAGTTTGAGAGTGGCCCTTGCCTTCCAGGATGAGGGGGGAACATCTGCTGAGCCTGCGACACCCTGCATCTTATGGCACTGATCCCATTCTCATCCCACCCATGACCCCATGAAGTAGTTCTGGCCGGTCTCATTTCCCACATTAGGAAATGGGCTCCTGAAGGCAAGGGGACCTGCCCAGAGTCACAGAGTGACAGAGCGAGGACTCAGGCCCGGCTCTGCCCAAGACTTTCCAGCTTCCAAATGCATCCAGTCTTCCTGGGAAGATAAGCCCCCTCTCCCCCACTCATGGAGCTACCAACAGAGCTCCATGATGCGCAGGTGGAGGGAGGTCAGGGGATTGGTGGCATTCAGGGTGGCATTCAGCCACAGACAGGGTAAGAACCCAAACCTGGGAGCCGCGCAGTCTCCCTACAGGTCCAGCTCTACTTAACCCCATGCGTGACAGTAACAATAGTAGAAACAAAGACAACTCACATTTGTCTAGTGCAAAGCTCTATTCCACCAACTTTGCATGTCTACTCATTTAATCCTCACAGCAGCCCTAACCAGAAGGTACTATATTTATCCCCATTTTAGAGAAGAGAAAACTGATGCCAGAAAAGTAAAATAACTTGATCAAGGTTAGAAACAGTCAACAGCACAGGCACAGTTCAAACCCAGGCTGTCTGATCCCAGAGGCCATACTCTCAACTCCTGCGCTGGATGGACTTTTTTTTTCTTTCAAATGTGTTTTTATTGATTTCAGAGAAAGAGAGAGGGAGAGAAAACATCGATAAGAGTGAATCATCATTGATTCTCTGCCTCCTGCAGGCCCCACACTGGGGATCGAGCCTGCAACCCGGACATGTGCCCTGACCGGGAATCGAACCGTGACCTCCTGGTTCATACGTCGACCCTTAACCACTGAGCCACGCCGGCCAGGCGGCCTTTTCCATTGATTCCCATTATTTCTCTAGAAATGTCAAGAGGTTAACTTAGCACTGATTACAATACACCCTCATTAATTACTCAGCACCTACTACTTGCCAAGCACTGGACTAGGCCCTGAAACTTCTGGATAAAGAGGTCACGTACAGTCTTTGTCCTAAAAGGGACAGGAAATCCTTCCTTTAGAGCAGTGGTTCTCAACCTTCCTAATGCCGCGATCCTTTAATACAGTTCCTCATGTTGTGGGGACCCCCAACCATAAAATTATTTTCGTTGCTACTTCATAACTATAATTTTGCTACTGTTATGAATCGTAATGTAAATATCTGATATGCAGGATGTATTTTCATTGTTACAAATTGAACATAATTAAAGCATAGTGATTAATCACAAAAACAATATGTAATTATATATGTGTTTTCCGATGGTCTTAGGCGACCCCTGTGAAAGGGTCGTTCGACCCCCAAAGGGGTGGCGACCCACAGGTTGAGAACCACTGCTTTAGAGCAAAAGGGCTCTAGTCAGCCTTTTAGCGAACAGGAGACTGTCCCAAAGCATTAATGTGGCAGATAGAGGGGCTGCCAAGAGAAGAGGCAATGGCATTCTGGGAGGGATGGGGAGGGAGTCAAGTGGCAGGGCAGAAGGGTCCACTGGCTACACTTTACTCTGTGAAGCCAGATTTGGCACGTCTCCATGGTTGAGCGTGCCGTGACTCAGAAACTGCAAAGGCCTGGGCTCTGTCATCAGCCACACCCCAATCTGAATCTCAGCTCTGTGACCATCACTGTGACGTTGGGAGGCTAATCACCTCTCTGGACCTCAGTTACCTCCTATGCAAAGGAGGTGAGAACGACACAAACTTCCCAGGGCAGCTGGAAGGATGGGTGGGGTACAGTATTCAGAGCCATCCAAGAGCCCAGTCAGAGAGCATTCAAGAAATGTTTACTCTAGGGGTGCATACAGTCTTTTGAATTAGTGTTTCGAGTTTCTTTGGATATATTCCCAGAAGTGGGATCACTGGGTCATAAGGCAGTTCCATTTTTAATTGTTTGAGGTAACTCCATAAAGCTTTCCACTATGGCTGCATCAGTCTGTATTCCCACCTATAATGCTTGAGGTTCCCTTTTCTCCACATCCTGGACAACACCTGTTGTTTGTTGATTTATTAATGATAGCCATTCGGACAGGTGTGAGGTGATATTTCACTGGGGTTTTATTTTGCATTTCTCTGATGATCGGTGACATTGAGCATCTGGACAGGTGCGAGGTGATATTTCACTGGGGTTTTAATTTGCATTTCTCTGATGATCGGTGACATTGAGCATCTTTCCATATGTCTACTGACCATCTGTACGTCCTCTTTGGAGGAGGGTTTATTCAGATACTTTGCAGTGTTATTTACAATAGCCAAGATTTGGAAGCAGCCCAAGTGCCATCAGTAGATGAGTGGATAAAAAAGCTGTGGTACATTTACACAATGGAATACTACTTGGCCATGAAAAAGGAAATCTTACCTTTTGTGACAGCATGAGTGGACCTGGGGAGTATTATGCTAAGTGAAACAAGCCGATTAGAGAAAAACAAATACCATATGATTTCGCTTATATGTGGAATCTAATGAACAAAATAAACTAACGAACAAAATAGAAGCAGGCTCATAAATACAGAGAACAGACTGACAACTGCCAGATGGGAAGGGTGTTGGGGAACTGGGTGAAAAAGGTAAAGGGAGTAAGCAGAAAAAAAAACAGACAAAAAAAACCCTTATAGACACAGACATCAGTATGGTGATTACCAGAGGGAAAGGGGGGGGGCCTGGAGGGAGGAAGTAGAGGGTAAAAGGGGGATAAATGGTAATGGAGGAGACTTGACTTGGGGTGGTGAACACACAATACAATATACAGATAATGTGTTATAGAAACGCACACTGAAAACTATATAATTTTATTAACTAATGTCACCCCAGTAAGTTAAAGAAAAAAGAAAAAGAAAATGTTTGTTCTAGTCATAAATGTCCTGCTCACCACCGCCACTGCCCCAATGCCCACAGGACTTTTCTCAGAGTGTGGGCAGCAAGAACCATAAGTGGAACCGTAAGTGGTTGTCCAACATTTCCACACGAGTCTCTCTGAGCCAGCCCCAGCTTCCTGGGGCAACGTCACGGGCCATGTTTACCCTGTGGGTGTTTGGCACCTAGGAGACGGAGCCCAGGGTAGCAGTTCTCCTTTCTTGGGTGGCCCCTCATGCAGAGGACTTCGAGGCCTGAAGGACAGGGGTGCTCCCTTGGAAGGCTGGCTGGATCCCGACTCGCTGGCTGGGTGCCCCAGGGTTGCTCAAGTCAGACAGCCAAGACTTGGGGAGCCCTCACAGTGCCAGGCCGGCTCTGCTCCCACAGGACTGCTTGCTAGAAATAGCAGTACCCTCAGGAGGGCTGGCGGCTCTGGAAACTTCCCTGCTTCTCAGCCAAATCCAACACTGGCTCAACAAAGGCCCAGATGCCATGGGTGAAGCTGCAGGACCCAGTCTCATTTTCATTCCAGATGATATGAGTTTTACATCACGTCGCAGTGTTAGCTCTGGGTCCCTGAGCACTCCCTAGTGTGGCGTCGGGGGCAGGGGTCTCTGGTCAAGTCCACCACTATATCTGAGCATCAGCTCAGTGCCTCCAGTGTAGCAGGCCCTTGAGTATTCATTCGTTTAATAAATTAATGAATGAAAATAATAACAATAAAGGAAATTTTCTAAACACACTTCCCCCAACACAAAACTCATTTCTCTTCTACTTTTTTCCATCTGCTGACATGCTTTACATATTTACATGTGTATGCTGCATACATGCAACCTGCACTCTACATATTTTCACTTAATGTAATATCACAAACATGGCCATGTTTTTACCCAGTCATCACAATTAACATCTGAGTGCATAACAACGCATCTCCTCGCCAATGGACATCAACCTTGTTCTTTCTGTATTACAGATAATGCAGATATCCTCGTAAGTTTTTCTTTGCTTTCCTACTGAATGTTTGCCTTAGGATAGGCACCCTTGGAAGGTTGGACAGAGTCCAAGAGTAGCTACTGTCCTGGTGTTAGAAATGAGGAGAGGAATAGTAGGGGGCACAGGCAGGATCCACTCTCCTAGGTGCTCAATAAATGCTCCTGGAATGAGTAAAAGCAGCTGGCCCAAGTGATGCCCTTAGTGGGTGGAGAGCCACAGCCTGCCCCAGCCAGGCTCTCTGCCCATGTAGTCAGAAACAGGACTCCCGCACTAGCCGGTCTGGCTCAGTGGATAGAGTGTCAGCCTGAGGACTGAAGGGTCCCAGGATCGATTCCGGTCAAGGGCCCATGCCCGAGTTGTGGGCTCAATCCCCAGTAGGAGGTGTGCAGGAGGCAGCTGGTCAATGATTCTCTCTCATCATTGATGTTTCTATCTCTCTCTCTCCCTCTCCCTTTCTCTCTGAAATCAATAAAAATATATTTTTTTAAAAAAAAGAAAAGAAACAAGACTCCTCCCAAGTGCACATTCAGTAAGTCAGAGGAAGGGAGAGGGAGAGAGAGATAGAAACAGCAATGATGAGAGAGAATCATTGATTGGCTACCTCCTGCATGCCCCACAGTGGGGATCGAGCCTGCAACCCCGGCATGTGCCCTCACTGGGAATCAAACTGTGACCTTCTGGTTCGTAAGTCAATGCTCAACCACTGAGCCACCCTGGCCAGGCCCAAACTCCATGTTTTAATAACAAATGAGGGTTGAGCTTCAAAATCCCTTTTGGGCTCTCCAGGATGGAGGCCAGGACCGCTGAAGATGGCACAGAGCCCTCCTACCTCTCACAGCCTTCTGTTCCCACCACGCTTTCCTCCTCGCTCAAAGGCTCAGGCTCGGGCTCAGGGGCATGTGCAGCCAAGGGGGCACCTGAGGGCTGCATCTCCTGAAGGGCTTCCCCTGGGCGCCTCCTGGCCTTCCCCAGCCCCAGCACGCAGCCTCCTCAAGGGCTTCCAACAGCCCAGGCTCACTCCCTCAGCCTCTGCACGCACTGGTCCTCAGCTTCCACCCTCCTGAGGTCTTTACTCAAATGTTACCCTCCCCGCAAAGCTGTCCTGACTCCTCATTGAAAATTACACCGCTCCTCACCCCTGGCTCTCTTCCCTGCTCTTATTTTTTCCATAGCACATTCACCATTTAACAATATATTTTTACTTATTCACGTACTAGAGGCCCAGTGCACAAAATTCATGCACTCGGG
>NW_005369902.1:191814-199088 GCF_000412655.1 Myotis brandtii
TGGGTTCCCTCAGCCCAGTCTGCGCCCTCTCACAATCTGGGAGCCCTCGGGGGATGTCAGTCGGACATCCTTAGCACTGCCACGGAGGTGGGAGAGGCTCCCGCCACCACCACTGCACTCGCCAGCCGTGAGCCCTGCTCCTGTGTTCAGCATCTGCCCCCTGGTGGTCAGTGCATGTCATAGCAACCGGTCATTCCACCGTTCAGTCCATTTGCATATTAGCCTTTTATTATATAGGACTGTCTGAATGTCTCTTCCTAACACCAAAACCTAAGCTCCACAAAGCCAACGTTTTTGTCCATTGTGTTCACTATTATTTTCCCCAGTGTTCAGACGAGTGCCTGGCCCCTAGTGCAGGGGTGGGGAACCTTTTTTCTGCCCAAGGCCATTTGGATATGTGTAACATCATTTGCGGGCCATACAAAATCATCAACTTAAAAATTAGCTTGCTATATTTGGTCAAACGTTTAATTAACTCACCGCTAATGCCTTGGCAGGGTCAAACCAAATAATTTTGTGCACCTTATACAGCCCGCAGGCCTGATGTTCCCCACCCCTACCCTAGTGGATACCCAACCACAGTGGGTGCTGAATATATATACCTGCTGAAAAAACAAACAGTAATCCGATATAATAAAAGGCTAATATGCAAATTGTCCCCTTGATCGGGAGGTGGACCTGAAGTTTGACCAGGGGGTGGGGCCAGCCAACCGCCCATGGCCCCTCCCCCCAGCCAGCCCTGCCCCCGCTTGCCCCCCTCCCCCTGATCAGGGCGGGCCGGCCCGGACCCCAACCGTGCATGAATTCATGCACCAGGCCTCTAGTGAGCATATAAACATGCTGCCAGATCCTCGGTCTTAAAAAAAGCATTTTCTCTTGACCCTCCTTCTCTTGCTAACTATCACCCCCTTTTAACAAAACTCTTGAAATACTTGTCTATACTCACAGTCTTCAGTTTTTCTTCTTTCTTATCATAACCAACCTCCCGTGTCTCTCACTCCCCCCACCCCCCGCAGGCCCGGCCCTATTGGCCTGATCAGGGTGGGCCCGCCGTACCCCACCCGTGCACAAATTCATGCACCAGGTCTCTAGTAACATATAAAAAGATTCTTACTCTGTGTCAGGCACTCTGCTTTATATGGCTCATCTCACTTACTATCAACAATCCTATTAAAACCCCCATTTCACAGATGAGGAAACTGCTGCTCAGACAGATGAAGCAACTTGCCCAAAGACACACAGCTGAGCCAGGAAGAGAGGGGAGTATGAACCCCTCAAGCACTAGAACCTGTACTCTCTCCTACTGTAGGGTCTGCTCACCCTCTGGGCCTTTCATCAAAATACAGAAGCAGCCCATGGACCCACAGAGCTTTCCAGAACAAGGCCAGGCAGCACCCACCCAGTGATCAAAATGGGGAAGAGGAGGCAGGAGCAGCGAGCCTCGGCCGTGGACCGAGCTTGGGAGTCCGCTTCTGCTCCACTTTCCCTGGGGAACAGCAAGTCTGACTTAGGGAACACAAGCAGCGCCTAGTTTGGCAGCCACGGGCTGACAGGGGCCAGTTCGCTGTGACAAGTGGGATCGGGGCTTTGACAAGCTGGGTGCTAAGAAAACAAATCCTGCCAGACCAGGAAACTGCTTAAACCAAACAGGGCCAGAGAGGAAGTTTAGCTTTAGCTGTTAGATGCCCGAGACAAGATCTGGTCATTTGAGGCCGCCTACGTCTTTTTCTAAGAAGAGTCCAAAGCCCCTCTGGTTCAGGGGCCAAAGGTGGGGGCGGGTGCAGAATGGACTGGTGCAAATGGAGGAGCCCGTCTCCATTAGTCACATGGCAAGTCATGGCCCACATGGCTGTCTGCACACAGGCTGTTGGGAGTAACGATGTCTTTGGCTTTGGTTTCTTTTGTTCTTTTTTTTTTTTTAACTACTTCCTAAAACTCACAATTGTCAAAGATGCAGTTACAAGACTGGGCCAGCACTCTGTCTCAAATGCTCACTCTCCTCGTAAACCACCAGGCCAACCACACAGAAAGTTTCCTGTCCCCTGAGAAGACAGTTTCCATTCGCTGATGGATTCTTCCTTGCTCCGTTCAGTCCCCTTGGCCAGGGTGAGTCAGAGCCCCCCAGGGGAATCTCCTCAGGGACTTGTCACCTTCTTTCTCCTGAGATTCACCGCCAACATTTAAAATACCACCCAGCCGGCACGTCGTCTCCAACAGGCCGAGTGCTCCTGACTATGTTGCCTTTCTAACCAGAGCGCTTCAAAACAGAAGTTATTCGAGATGGAATCTGAACCCACAACTCCCTCCCCACCCCCACCCTCACCCAAGGATGCTGGTCTCCCCATCTTCCTTCTCAGAGACGAGCCATCCATCCGCGTCACCTCCTTTCTTCTGCAAATGGTCACTTGTTACTCTGGACTCCAATACTTGGATCATCTCATCCTGTTTCCGGCTTTGGGGTAATCCCATTTAAATGGTGTAGAACAGGGGAGATTTTCAGACCCCTTTCCACATAGCATTATTTCTTCCAAAATGCTGAGTATTACTAAATCCTTCTCTGACCTCTCTCTGCCCGGATCAAGCGGATTTCTGAGGGGTGCAATGAAATGGAACACAACTGTGAATCCAGACAATTCTATATTTGAAACCCAGATCCACCAATTACTTTGGGACTTATTTCCTCATCCACAAAGCGGGCTAATAGGCTATCATTACTGAGGAGTCAGCTAAGGAATCTCCTATAAAAAGTCTGATATGTTAAAACTGGGCAAGCCCGGCCGGCGTGGCTCAGTGGTTGAGCATCAACCTATGAACCAGGAGGTCACAGTTCAATTCCCGGTCAGGGCACCTGCCCGGGTTGTGGGCTTGAACCCCAATGTGGGGCGTGCATGAGGCAGCCGATCAATGATTCTTTCTCTCATCATTGATGTTTCTATCTCTCTCCCCCTCTCCCTTCCTCTCTGAAATCAATAAAAATATATTTGAAAAAATAAAAACACACAACTGGGCAAGTCTATCTCAAGTCAGCCATAACTGAGGGAGGAGGACATGGGAAGCCTAAATTATTACCTTCCTAGGATCTGGCCTCCCCTGCCCACTTGGCAACAAGCTCACATGAAAGAAACCCAAGAAGCCAGTTAACTTTTGTCAAAGCTCAACAGCACCGGGCACCCTGCAGTTTATGAATCATCCAGCCTCCTCCAAACAATATGGCAGCCAGCGCCTTCCACGCGTCACAGCTCCCTAGGTGAGTCCATTGTAGTCTGTCCAAAGTTGAGTATCTTGAAGCCTCTGCTCAGACCTCACGTCCCCTCTTTGCCCTGCCTTAAGAGAAGACAATGACAGAAAGCACAATGTCCCAAGTCTATGTTCCCAACAAGAGTCACAAATCAGAGCCCCCAGTCGGGGCAGACTGGGGCAGGGCCGAGCAGCTCGGTAAGAAGGGGGTTTCCCATGTCTACGTCTCAGGCTTGTTTCCCATAAGTGATGCCTCGATACTCATACCTGGTATTGGCAGCCTCACTTCTGAGGTGGCAACCTCAGTGCCCTGGCAGAGGTCCAGGGCATCCTCGCCTGGCAGGCTGAGGCTGCCAGACCTTACGGGAGAGAACGGGGTTTCGGTGAACATGTTGAAAGCGGGCAGCATAGAGCAAGCTTGGTTCAAATCAAGAAACACTTCCCGGGTTCCTGCACACCTCAGGATGCAGAGATGAGTCAGCTGCGGGCCACCAGGGGCCTCCATTCACACCTCACCCGCACCTGGTATTGTTTTACTCATCTACAAACGCCCCCGCTAAGCTGACGTTCTCATTCACTCTAATATCCTCACTGCCAAGCACAAAACTGCGGGGCAACAACTATTGGTTGAATTCGTATATTAATTCTTTAATATGGCACCAACTTTAGGGGAACGGCCCCAAGCTCCCACCTACCTCCCTGACCTCATGGCCAACGACAATCCTCATGGACCACCACTTTCCATTGTGCTCCAAGCACACTGGCCTCCTTTCCGGTCCTTGAACACACCAAGCTCATGTCTGCCCCAGGGCTCTTGCACATGCTGGTCCCTCTGCCTGGAATACTCTTCACCCAGGTTTTCACAAGGCAGCTGCCTTCTCACCCTTTAAGACAGCTCAAATGTCACCTTCTCTGGGAAGGAGTCTTTATGAACCACCTGATCAGAAGTAGCAACCTTCTTCCCACCCCCTCACTCTAACCTACTTACAGTTTTCTTTTTCTCGTGCCACTTTTCTCTGTCTATTGGTTTGTTGTCCATCTTTCTCTTTCCGTTAAAGGAACTACTCTGTCTTCTTCACTGCTGTTTTTTTCCAGTACCTAAAACAGTGCCCGGCACACAGTAGGTACTCAATAAGTAGTTATTGGATGAATGGACAGGAGAGATAAATAAACAGCAAATTCAAGATGGAAAATGATTTGCACACTTTAAATATTTGATCATTTTATTTGGCAATAATATGTCAATAAAGCTGTTTGTTTTAAAAAAAAAAAAAAAAGGAAATGATTTAACAAGGCTAAAAAGTATATGTCAATAAAGCTGTTTGTTTTAAAAAAAAAAAAGGAAATGATTTAACAAGGCTAAAAAGGAGAAAGGCACAGAGGCCAAAATGAGTTGCAAACAAAATATGAGATATTCACCCAGGAGTACAATTTTTAAGATAGCCATCATTTGCCCTGGCCGGTGTGGCTCAGTTGGTTGAGTGTTGTCCTGTGCTCAGAAAGGTTGCTGGTTCTATTCCTGGTCAGGGCACATGTCCAGGTTGTGGGTTCAATCCCCAGTCATGGTGCATGTGGGAGGCAATCAATCAATGACACTCTCTCTCTCTCTCTCTCTCTCTCTCTCTCTCTCATCAATGTTTCTCTCTCTCCCCCTCACCCTTCCTCTTTCTCTAAGAAACAATAAGAACATTTTTTTTAAAAAAGACAGCCATCATTCAAAAACCATGAAATGGAGAACAGTTCAGCAACTATTATCACAAAACATATCCATGCTCTTTGACCCAGTAATTCCATTCCTGGGAATTATCCCAAGGAAATGAATTCAGAACAGGAACAAAAAAATAAAGAGGCGCCTGTACAAAGATGATTCCAGTCACGTTGTTTGTAACAGCAGAAATCTGGAAACAACCAAAATGTCCAACAGCAGGGGAAATGCTTTGGCAAATGACAGCATATCCACTGGATGGAATATCATGCAGCAATTAAAATGACCGAAAGAGAGATAACAGAGAAACATGGACAAGTGTTCTAGAATAATGCTAAATCAGAGGGGGTTAAAAAACATATTGACTTACTAGGCACTGTCCAGCACACCTTCCATATCTCAGCAAGTCCTCACAAGAGTCTAAAATAAACCATTCTTCTCCCGCATAACTAACAAGGTTCAGAAAGTTAAGACTCTTGCCTAGGGTCGCAGAGCTAGCAAGGAACAGAGTCAGGATGTGAATGTGACCCTTTCTACCCAGAGATCGTCCATTCCTAGGGTGACATCATGATTGTGTTTGGGAAGCCAAACTCAGAGATTGGATGCACCAGCAGAAAGTGACATGTTCCTCGAGAAACACCTGTGCGAGTACAGTACAAAGCAAAATAAGCCCTAGCTGGTTTGGCTCAGTGGATAGAGCATCGGCCTGCGGACTGAAGGGTCCCAGGTTCGATTCCAGTCAAGGGCACATGCCCGGGTTGTGGGTTGATCCCCGGTAGGGGGCGTGCAGGAGGCAGCTGTTCAATGATTCTCTCTCATCATTGATGTTTTCTATCCCTCTCTCTTCTTTTCTGAAATCAATAAAAATATAGATTTTTTTAAAAATGTAAACTCAGACCTAGGCATTTCACCTAAGAACCAGGCTATGGGTCTGGAGCTAAAGGCCATCAATCTTAAAAAAAAATTTTATTCTACGCTAACAGATTTTTCCAGCCCAGGGCCTGGCCCAGGCAATGGGTCTGGAGCTAAAGGCCATCAGTCTTAAAAAAAATTTTATTCTACGCTAACAGATTTTTCCAGCTGGGAGAAGAGTTTGCAAATGCAAGTCAGGCAAGTCTGGGTTCAAGTCACAAGTTAGTCTCTCCTTAGCTGTGTTACCCTGGGCAAGTCACTTGGCCTCTCTGTACCTCAGTATCTTCAACTGTAAAATGGGGATAACAATAGAAACTTCCTCACAAGGCCGTGGTGAGGAGTAAATGCCACACAAACTCCAAACAAGAGGGCCAGGCATGGAGTAAGCTCGCAGTAAAAGTAAAAGTGAGTTATTATGACACTTCCATTTTGTAACATGCAGAAATGTTCACTTCGGAAACCACAGGTCCATTTGATCTGTTATCTGGAGAAAATAAAAGGGGCAGAACCGGCATTCTATGTCTGAGACCTCAGACAGTGGTGGGAGCACACATCGAGGGCATCTGGAGTGGCCCCCGCCAGCCCAGGCCTCCCTCCAACGACCAAGGGGCTGGAGAGAGCTCCTCCTTTCGAAAAGCCAGCGCCAGAAACAGGAAGCTGCTTCCTTTCCTTTCCATTCTGAGCCAGCATTTCCTTTTTTGTTTTAAAAAGCATTCCTTGTCTGTAGCCCAGCCCTTCCCCTGCCCTGGGCAGCCCCAGGCTCAAACACACCCACAGACATCTGCATTTCTCTTAGATTTTCTGCCCACCATCTGGGTCATGAGGTTCTTGGCCGACCCTGAGTGAGTATGCCCTTGGCACCAGGCTAACTGGCATACAAGGCCGGGAGGGGGCAGGACACAAGGACTACAGGCACAGAGACCTCCCTGGACACCTTGTGGGAAGGATTTAGTGACATATGACTTTAAGAGCTAGTATAGTAACCAGAGCACACTCAGCCTCCCTTTGTAAAGCCACTTCCCTCCAGGAAAGGCAATCTTGAACTGCTGGGTAAGTGTACGGGGTCACCAGCCTCTTCTCAACTCACCCAATTTAAACTGGAACCTCAAATGGGACCTCAGTATCATAAAAACAACAGTAGCTGAAACTAAGCCCACAATTTCTCGACTCTTTCCCTCTTCATGACTCAAGGCAATGTTTTCCTAACTATGTTTAGGTGGAAAAAATAGGTTTAGGAACGCTTGCTGCAGGACTTCTCAGAGCCTTTAAAACAGTAATCATCATCTTCAGGAATCTCCCAGAAGGAAGTGGCTGATGCAACACATTCTCAACTCCTTGAAGCCCTCTTTCACAAGAGCATCTTGCCGAAGAGAGTATGGGAAAGGATGCATTAAGCCCTTTCAAGGGTCCCAGTCCAGGG
>NW_005369902.1:199137-206801 GCF_000412655.1 Myotis brandtii
CCGCATGAGAACATTCAGGTTACTACTTTAAAAAGACCTGTAACTTTTTTTTTTCTGAACAGCAAAAACTAGGTGCACCATGAGTGAAGTTGGTCCTGCTAATCCATTATCAAAACCAAACCCAAATCAACTGGCTAACCTGAGACTCAAAACCTCCAGGTACCTTGCTGAAGAAAGCCCTCCCACTCTGTAAGCAGCTTATCTCATCAGCTTTGCATAAAGCAAAACTCCCCTGGCCAATGTTGCAGACTCAAGCCTATAATTTATGCTGCATGAAAAGTTATTTTTCCTAACCAGAGCTGGGCTATTCCATATAGTGCATTATGCTTTCTTTCCCTTTTCTTTCCTTTTTTAATTTTAAACACAGGTCTTATTTCATTCTTGCCATTATTCTGAAGGTGGAAAAAATGAAAGAGGGGAGAAAAACAGCAAGCAAACAGGGTGACTTCTGATCCATGGCACTGAAAGGCAATCCACCAGTTAAAACACACTGAGGCCAGGACAACAAACACAGGTATATATAAATACAATAGAAGGTTCTATTGCTATTCCCGTCTTACAGTTGAAGATACTGAGGTACAGAGAGGTTAAGTGACTTGTCCAGGGTCACACAGCTAAGGAGAGACTAACTTGTGACTTGAACCCAGACAGTCCTGCCTGACTTGCATTTGTAAGTTTTAATTTAAAGTGGCAGCTTTTTAAATGTAGATAAGAAACAGTCATGCCTGGGGATAAATGGCAAAGTATTTTTGATCCCAGAGTACACCCCTGCATCTCCACCTGGGGTCTGGAATAGGGGAGAAAGCCACTGAATTAAAAGGTTAAATCTTCTAGAAGCAATAGTATTTATAACATTATCTTGACGTTAAAACCAACACCAATGTATTATAGTAAAGGATGCAAAACCTGCACAAATTTAGGACAAACACTGGGCCCTAGAAGAACAAGGGTTCACCCACCCAAGTCCCAAGGGATCTTTCAGTGGAAGGATGAGAAGCCCTTGAAAGTTCACAGTCAGGTTTGATTCAAGGACCCTCTCCTAATCCACCCAGGGACCCCCCACTGCTGCAGGCAACCACAAAACTAGAACCCACAATCCTTGACACATAATCCAGAACCTCAGCCCCGGGGGCCAGGTTCTGTCTCCTGTTAACACTCCTTGACCTCCGGGTGGACACAGATGCAGTAGCAAAAGGGTTAATGCATAGAGGCTGTCATTTTATAAATTCTGGCATCCCCGATGGGGAGGTGGGAACACAGCAGCCCCTAAAGATGTTAAAGAACAGGACTGACGTTCAATGTGTTCACACACTTCGACCCAGCAAATTCCACTTCTAGGAATGCAGTCATGCACTCCCTGAATGGCCGACAATGGGGAACTGGTTCGATGAATCTGTGGTATGACCACACAAGGCAGCCACTAACAGGGACGCTGCATATCTATGTGTATTGATTTATAAGGTGATGGACATGGTAAACACATACATTTGTATGCAAATGCAGAGGGTAAAAAAACGCCAGAAGAACACATGCACGATGTTATTCGTGTGTGTTGTTTTGCATGTATGTAGCAACACATACAAAAGAATTAACTCTGAAAAACAAAGACATTCCTATCGGGCATGACATTCCAAAGATGTGAAGATTACCTCCCATAAGCCAAGACAAAGGTCAGACCTCTTTGGGAGCAAATTTGCAATCTTTACTATGGAGGAGGGTTCTACCAGTTGGAAATGAAGGGCCCCAGAGGGCAGAGCCACACATAGCAATCCCTGTCTCTGAATCTCCGCTTGGAGGACAGCTACCAGGAGAGCTCCCCGGCCCAAACTGGACTGTGACATGAGAGAGAAACAGCTTTTATTCTGGCTTTTAAAAACAATGGATTGAGAATGGGAACCCTGGGACTAAATTCCCGCACCTACAATGATCGAAGAACGTCATACTATTGCATTATGCCAATCAGTCAACATATCCTGCCATTAAAAAAGAAAAATCTGCCCTAGCCAGTTTGGCTCAGTGGATAGAGCGTCAGCCTGCAGACTGAAAGGTCCCAGGTTCGATTCTGGTCAAGGGCATGTACCTTGGTTGCAGGCACATCCCCAGTGGGGAGTGTGCAGGAGGCAGCTGAATCGATGTTTCTCTCTCATCGATGTTTCTAACTCTCCCTCTCCTTTCCTCTCTGTAAAAAATCAATAAAATATATTTTTTTAAAAAAGAAAAATCTGAGTAGCAATGTGCAATGATCTACATATTTTGCAAACCGAGTTTAAGGTCATATAGCTATTTCTCAGGAACATATTAAATATTAGCTATCATGAAAAAAAGACTAACTCAGAGAGGTGGCATGATGGGTGATTTTCTTTTCTTTTATTCATCTGTGTTTTCTTTTTTATGGTGAACATGTATCATTATGTGTATTTTATAGTATTTTAATAACAGCAGAAAGGTATAGGCTATGCTGCTAATCAGAGAAATTATTCAAAAAGAATAAGGCAGGTATCCATTTAAAAAATTACAAGTAACTTAATCTCTCAGTAGCTTCTCGTTTCTCAGAATGAGCCCAGCACCAGGCGGTGGTATCACTGTGCTAACAGGGACCTGTCTTTGAGAGCGTGCGGGGCTGCACGTTAGGGAAGCAGCCCTGAGCCTGCGCTCAGAGGCCGCACAGCCTGTGGTGGCCACCGGCAGGCCCAACCATCTGGAATTAAGCCAAGAGCCCCTGGGCCGGCCCTTCTTATTGGCCACTTCCTCAGGCTCAGCAGCCATGACCCTGACCAGAATCCCCCACCATGGTTTCTAGAGGCAACTGGGAAGTTCAGAACATGAAGTCTGAAGACCAGTCAACCCACGTTCAACCACCTACCCACTCCGTCTCTTAATCCTTCTGAGCCACAGTGTCCTTATCTGCAAAACAGGGATAAAACCTCACAGGGTCCTTGTGAGCATTAAATGGGGCGACACATGCCAAGAGCCTAGCGGAGCGCTCAACACAGAACAGGTGAGCAAGAATGTCTTTTGTCCCTTCTCTGTTCTCACGATGCACCAGTTAATCCCATAACCCCACAGGCACCTGTGCAGCTTTCCCTCTAACTGAATGGAGGAAAAGATTCTAAGCAGCCTGTTCTGAAAGGATGTGTTATTAAAAAGCACAGCTTAGGGAACTTGGCCACAGACTTTGTTACTTCCCCACCACTGCAGACACGGCCACGAAGGACGAGGGCCTCTGCAGTCCTTCTCCAGACCACAGCCAGCAGGCAGGGCCAGCAACCGGTGGTATGCAATACCGCTTCCCTGGACTTGGAGCCAACCCAGCGGAGGAGGAGGCATTCCTAGCACTGTCCCTGGGCTCCTGGCCTCCCTCCAGCATCACCCAGGTCTCTCCAGGCTCGGGGGAACTGCAGGTGCCTTGCCAGGCAACCTCCAAGGTATGCTGGTGGCAAGTTTCATCAAGGAAAAAGTTGCCAAGACGAAAGCTGACACCAAAGGGGACGGCGCCCAGCTCTGCACCTCTTCGGGGATTGCAGGAGTAAAAACCTCCAGCAGGCAGTTGAAACTATGGTGATGGAGTGGAAGCAGAGAAAGGCCATACTCCAAGCAGTGGCTGGGTGGGGAAAGGGAAACCCGGTTTCGCTCTCAGTTCTGCCAGGGACCTGGGACCTGGGACAAGTCACCATCAAGACTGGAAATATTTCTCATTAAAACCAGGAGGTCAGCATCGGCCTGCAGAATGACGGGTCCTGGGTTTGATTCCGGTCAAGGGCACGTGCCTCGTTTGCAAGCTCAATCCCTGGCCCTGGTCAGGGTGCATGTGGGAGGCAGCCAATCGATGTGTCTCTCTCATATTGATGTTTCTCTCTCTGTCTCTCCCCATCCCTCCCACTCTCTCTAAAAAACACACCAGGAGGTCGGTCTGGCCAACCGTTCAGTCACATTCCCAATTCCTAAGCACGCTTGGCAAGCCAGGGCACTGGAGTTGCTACTGTTTGCCTGCCTGGCTCCCCCATTAGACTGAAAGTGTCCCAAAGGCTTAGAGAGCATCCTATCTACCTCGGAATCCTTGCCAGGGTAGCTGTCGCTAGGAGCTCAGCAGGCAAATCAGTAATAACTGAAGGTTTGTGGAATGAATACGTCACCATGACTGCCCCAACGAACTGATCTGTGGGGACAGTTGGCATCCCTTTCCCTTCCCAGATGATTGGGGAACAGAGGGAGGGGCCACAGGAAGAGCTCGGGCCCTCCACACAGCAGGGGTCTGACCCCCGGCCACAGCAGAGCTGAGTGAAGGTCAAACCTCCCTGATCTTTCCAGTAGCAGCAGGGCCCCCAGGGAAGTGGCCAGCTCCCCAACGTCCCCTTCCCAGTGAAGCCAAAGGGAAAGGCCCTTTGGGGACCCTAAATCCAGGTCAGCCTATTTAGGGGGGATTTTTCTCCAGAAGAGCACAGGTGGGGAGACTCAGTGTGTAGGGCCTGTCTCCGGGAAGTACTAGCAGGCTGGCAGGAAAGCGCAAAGTTGCAGTGTCCACAAAACATGAATCTCCGCGAGGTGCCACTATCTCTCCAGTGCCCAACACAGACTCGGCCCAAACAGGACGAATAAATGAGGGAATGAACTGGTGCGGGGCTCCAGGCCTGGCTGCCAGGCCGGCTAGCAGTGTCCATATGAGCACATCTGAGGAATGAAAACACTTTATCCTGCCTCAGCGGATCCTTCAGACCCCGAGGAGGGTCGATGGAGATGGGACACAGGCTCCGCTGGGATGAAGCAGCCTCACAACCGCTGTTTACAGATTCAGACTCCGGGTCAGATTTCCTCTCCCTCCCCACGTAGAGAAAAACTGTGTGTGACACGCATTTGGTGGAATCGCAGGTAATTTCATCAGACGGAGAAGGGTCCAGCACACTGGCCGGCAGGTAGGAGGCAAACATGAAACCTGGGTTCCTTCCACTCTTTTGGACCCAAACTGGACACTACATGGAGAAAGTCATCACAGGCAGCTGGACACGCTGACCCCCGCACACCAGCACAGTCTGCAACCTCAGGCAGCAGCAGCAGCAGCTAGGCCTGGCCGCCGGCATCAGGGACCCCCAAGGGCATCGCACGCGCTGTTTCTCCCACTGAGCGCTCATTTAATGAGGGCCAGAATGGGCTGGAGATCCTAAGATTCTGGGAGAAGTCTGGCGCGGTTGCGAAAGACAACCTCCAGTCAAGCCCTTTTTCAAAAGCCAGGAATCCAATGTTGCAAGCACGGTCTCTGGTATGAGAGGAGACTGCAGAACAGGAAAGAAAACCAGAGTGGACATCACCACTGTCCCATGGGACTCACCACAGGCCGCTGGGATGGCTTCCTAGCCTGTGTCACCCGCCGCTGGGAAGTAAGAGCCAGCGGTAGAAGTAGCTTCCCTTAAAGGGGACCTGTGGTTTGCATGCCCCTGGACCCGCACCGGGAAAAGTCTATAAACAGAATCTCTCAGTAGAAAGAGTGGGAACCTACAGACTCACAACAACCCTGCGGTTTTCAGCAGTCTCGTGCCCATTTTGCAGATAAGGAAGCTTGAGATTCAGAAGGCTTGGGACTTGCCCAAGGTCACACAGACAGAACTCAGACTGGAAATTAAAGCTACAGGCTCTTCCATTGGCCATACTGCCCCTATCAGGATTCTTAGAGTAATAAACTTCCCCTCTATTTTATCAGTTTAGTAAATCTGGACTTTAGAACCATCTTTAAGCAGAAAATAATCTTTCTTTTTGTTTTGGTTTTCTTTCTTGTTAGTCTTTTTTTTTAATTAAATGTATTGGGGTAATATTTATTGGTTAAAAACATGAATTTCAGGTGTACAACTTTATAATCTGTATATTATGTGCTCACTACCCGAGCGTCACCTTGTATTTGACCCCCTTTTACCCTCTCTGTCCTCGCCCCTCCCCCTTCCTCTCTGGTAACCACCATTCTGTTGTCTGTATCTGAGTTTGGCCTTTTGTTTATTAAACAGGGATATTCTTAAACAGGGTTATGTATAACAAATGCTGACTCAACCCCACTGAGGCCCCTTCACTAAACCACAGAAGTGCACAGAGATCCACTCTGGCCTCCCTGTTTAGGTGAGGATGAGGCCTCTGGGTGAAGTGATTCCACCAAACTAGCTCCTGGGATCTAAATCCCCCCACCCGCCAAAACAACCGAAGTCCTGCCTTTTCATGGAGAAGTGTGGACCTGAATCCACAAGACAATGGAGAGGACAGAGAGCTGGGTATTGGTTCCAGTTCACCCTGCAAATCCCTTTCGGGCCTTAGGAAGGGTTTCTGGCCACCTGACTGGATCATCCAAAAAACACGCAGGAGGAAGGCCACTGAATAAACCAGCTCAGAGACCCAAAGAGCTGGATGCTCTGGGTGTCATGATGCCACACCTTGGTTACAATGAGTGACACTGGAAGTCAGGGTACCATGAAGGCAAAGCACCATTTCCAGAGAACAAACAGCGAATGGCTCTCCGGTATCCGCTCTGTGAACCAGGAGCACTTCTGAGCGACACGAGGACAATCCGAGAGAGGCCAGCACAGAGAACATTCTCTCATCCCAACAACACAGGCTGCTGGACAAGGACCCCTCCCCTCGGGGAACTAAGCCACATAGGCCCCCTATTGTGTCGGTTTAAAAACTGAACTTTCCTGGGCAAAAGCACACTCCGCTGTGTTCAAGAAACCAGCAGCTCTCGCCACTTGGAAAACAGCAGCCTGCCCGCAGAAGGGACAGTTGTGCGGAGTGTTGCTGGTTGGTTGGTTTTTTAAGCAAAACCCTGGTCAGTACTGCAACAGCAACTGTAACAAAGATTCTAATAGCCAGCACTGATTGCATGCTTCCCACGTCCCTGGTTTTATAGCTTTTACGAAAATAAAACTGAAGAAGAGAAGTCACCGCCGAGCATTCTGGATCAAACAGGGATTCCGGTTTATGGTGTGCACAGAGGACTGGGTCTTGTAATAATTACAACAAATCACCGCTGGCCCTATGACAGCTGGCAGAGGCAATGAGCAATAAGGGGAGGGGAGGGGGGCGGATGAGAAATTAAGATTCTAATAAAACAAAACATCCCCAGATCGGCAGGAGACCAGATGTGGCAATGCAAGGTGGAGCTCCTTCTTCAAGCCGGAGTTAGCTATTCACTGGTCTCTGGATGCCACAGCCTTCCCAGCCTCTGGACAAAAGCAAGTTGGGAATACACCCGTTTCCCTCTATTGTGTATGGGGGTGGGGGGGACTCCCCCTTCTGAGAACCCAACAACCCTTCTTCCAAATCCTTTTAATACTGCACTTCCCAGCTATAATTTGAGAGGAGGGCAGGCATATCTTATTTCTTCTTTACACGGGAGGCTGTCTCCACCAGAGGCCCTAAATAGTGTCATCTTCTCACCAAAGGCTGGCTCCCCAGCATAATCCTTCCTAAACCAAAATCCAGTGTTTGGGGGGGGAGTCGGTGGGTAATTACACTTTGAGCAGTGAAACGCTGTGGAAAGTACCAAATGCCTGAAGAGAAAAAAAATGCAGTTTCAGCAAACACTTTTTTGAAAGGCGGCACACAAGAACCTGGAGGAGAGGAAAGGAAGGGACGAGACAGAGCCACGGGGCTCTGCTCACACTTCAGGGGGGCCTCCCCCCGCCCCCCAC
>NW_005369902.1:207825-216378 GCF_000412655.1 Myotis brandtii
CCGAGTGGCTCCGCGCTGACTCCTCCCCCGGGCGCCCAGAGCCTGGGAGCCTCGTCTCCCCGCCCATCCCTGTCCCCCACGCCGGCCTCCAGTCCAGGGGCTTCCCGCGACCTCCGGATGGGGCGGGGCAGGGGCCGGGTGTCCCTTGAAACCGAGGAGGTTTTGCATCCTGCCATTCCTCAGCCACGGCCAAAACCTAAAAGATGGGGACCGTGGAGGTTCCAGAATTTCTACGTGGGTTTTAGGGGCCGCCATCTAGTGGGAAGGGGCCTAAAGTGCTTGTCCTGTAGCAGGTTCGCCAAGGACTGGACTCCCGATTGTCTCCATGCCGAAGGAAATAAATGCTCAGGCATGCAGAGAGGAGGAAGGGCTTTCCTCTGGACCCTTTTCACCCACCAAAATAAGGTGTCCCATCCCTCTGCCACCCCAAGCCAGCCCCTATGGTGGCACATTGATTTGTCCTGCCCATGGGAGCTAGAGCCCATGCCTGGTTTCAAATTCAGTCTCTAGTGCAGCCTAGCTGTGTGACTTTGGGCATAGTTAGCTCACCTCCCCTGTCTGAGCTTCCGCATCAGTAAGGCTGGGTGATAGCAGTACCTATGTCCTAGGCTCCACGTGAAGCAGTGGGCACGGGCGCAGTACTGCTACTGGACTGGTACCTTCCTGTGCCTCCAGCATTCAAACCCCATCCCACCCCATCCCACCCTCACCCCTCCGGAGCCCCTACCAGTTCACATGTGCTCTATTTAGCTGGCTAAACTAAAAAAAAAACAAGAGGCTGGTCAAAGGTCCCACACATCCAACATCTGCCAACCAGAGGAAATCTCTGTCCTCTGAATTTTCTCTTGTAAGCTCCTTGGCTGCCCAAGCAGTTGGCTAAGTTATCTTCGTATCCTCGTCCGAGATCCAAATACGGTGCCTGGCACACTGTAGGCGCTCCATAAAGTTGTGCAACCCATTTCATAGGTTAGTTTCTCTTATCTCTCAGGCCAGTTTAATAGGTTCCCTCTGTCCTCATCCTGTTTTTTTATTTTTTTAGAATGAGGGTTGGACAGGAACTAGGGTCTCAGGATTCTAGTTCCACCTAAACTATACATAATATAGAGTCAGTACTGGCTGACAGGTTATATTACACCTCCCTTTAATATCATTTGAAATTTTGAAATAAATGCTGGGTCTGTAAAACAAAACCATGATAACTTTAAAATGTGCTTTTGCAAACCAACCCCTCCTCTGGGGAGAGTTTCTGAAACACAAGGGTCTTCCTTCCCAGCTCCTCCCCAAATCCTGACCCTTCTCACAAGAACTAACCCAATCAGCACTGAATTTGTCACAGGACTCTATGTGCTGTATCTATGAAACCCCCTCCTCCCCCAACCCTGGCTGTTCCCTTAACCCCACCCCATCCCCATGCAGCAGAGTAATAACTGCCCTGAAAGAGAAACTGCTTGACACAGGTTCTCAAACTCGGCAGCGGATCAAAATCTCCCACAGGGCTCCCTTAACACAGAGTGCCCGACCCCGGCCGCAGAGTTCCCCATTCAGTAAACTGAGGCCGGAGAATTTGTGTTCTAACAAGTGCTCAAGCAACACTAATGCTGCAGGTCTGGGGGCCGAACTTTACAGTAAGAAGCCTTGGCACAGCGGGAGGTCAGGTAGGAGGGTCCTTAGTGCAGCCTGGCTGGTTTGGAACCTTCATTTGTTCAGTAGCCAGAGCTCCCAGGCTTGAGCGACTGATTCACTCTAACTCAATTCACAAGAGATGTCCTGATTAAGTGCCGATTTATGTATGTGCATCAAGCTTGTAATTGCCACAGGGGGCCTGGTCAACACATTTCCCCCCAGGGCCACTTTATGTGGGAGGACAAGTGCCGGACTGTGGAATCCACACCTACGATTCCACCATGGCAATGGTGTCAGTGCTGGAGACTGGACAAACCCCAGCTCCCTGGCTGCTCTCCTGCCAGGCTCCATGCAGCCAGTGCCTCTGCTGGGGACACAGTCTTACTTCTGATTTGTTGGGAGCGGTAAATAAGCCACAGCTCTCCTTCCCAGTTCATCTCAGACTCACTCCAGCCTCCTCGACTGGGTTTGGGTTTCCCTTCAGCCACACATTTCCAGAACTGCCTCCTAGAGATGCAGAAAGCAAAGATTTTTTAAAAGAATCCTTCATTCATCCTTTTAACATTCAAGAAGTATTCATTGTCTACTTTTGTGGCAGGCCTCTGTGTTCTGGGCTCTGAGAAAGAGTACTGAACAGAACCAGGGATTTATATTCTGGTGTGAGAAGACAGACAAGCAACAAATAAATAGAATGCGCAGGATATTAGGTGGTAAAGGTGCTATGGGGAAGGGAGACAGGCAATGCAGTGATTGCAGCTTTCAACAGAGCTGTTTGAGGGTCTGGGGTTCTCAGCTCTGTCCCTGAATCACTGTCTGAACTTGGACAAATCTTCTAATCTCAGTCCCCCTCCTCATTTGCAAGATGGAGAGTATATGTTTGAGGATGAATGGAGATGATTATGCAAAGTGATGGTCACAAAGTAAGAGTTTAACATATTTCTTTTTATTTATTTGATAAATACCTACTATGGGCCAGGCACTGTTCCATATACCTTACTTACTCCATTGAACTAATGTTAGTTCCCTTCCTTCCCACTTTCCAGAGTGAATCTCTTCTGGTTAAATGAATTCATCTATTATGTGTTGATTCTTAAGTTCAACTTCAGCTCCAGGTTCTTAAGACTTTCTTTGGCACAGAACGTTGGCTCCTTCCCTCCTTCCTCCCCTCTGCCTCAGACACCTCCAGTATCATAGCTCTAAGTTTTCCTAGGGTGGACTCCCCTGCATGTATCTCAACACCACAGTAGCCATGCAAGCATGTTTGTGTTCATGTTTCACGCTTCACAGACATGAGAAGGGTGCCTACCACGTGCCAGGCTCTGGGATAGGCCCAGAGTGAAGGCAACCAAGTCCTTAGTCATGGTAACCAACATGAGAGTGGAGACAGAAAGTTAACAAGTCAACACGGTAAGTACTATGAAGGGGGAAAAGCAAATAGTGACAGCAAGTTCCCGAGAGATAAGGTGCTTCATTAGATGAAGTGGTCTGAGAAGTACTCTTAGATCATTGAACTAAGATCTAAATAAACAAAAGGAGCAAGCCATGTGGAGCGCTCAGCAAGGGGCATTCCAGGCAATGGGAACACCACGTGCAAAGGCCCTGGGGCAGGAACAACTTGGCACACTCCGGGAACAGAATGAAGGCCAGTGTGGCTACAGCGTGATGAGAGAGAGCAGGGGTTGGAGATGACGTGGGATTGCTGGGCAAGGGCCAGATAAAGTAGGACATGGGCAGGAAGTTGGGGTTTTTCTCTGTCTTTGTTAATCCTGATGTGGTCCCAGATCACTGCCTTGCCTGGGAGCCTGTTAGAAATGCAGCGTCTCGAACCCCTTCACTCCCTGGCCCTGCTGACCTCTCCAAGCTCCTTTGCTATTCAATGCTTTTTGGAGCCTGTGTCCCAGTTTAAAAACCTGATGAAAATAAAGTGTCTCTCCAGAAAATAATACACACAGACTCGCGATTATGATACAACCTCAGGGGGCTTGTGGGCCTCCTTATGGTATCCATGCACCCCAGGACTGCAGACAACGTTAGGGACCCTGTCTCACTGTTGGTCCCTTTACTGGATAATGTTGGGCCACACAGGAGTGTCACGTCACCATGCCTTCGCTCAGGCTGTCACCACTGCCCACCCTGCCTTCCACTCTTCCCATAGGTCTGGTTCACACGCCCCCACACTGCCCCCCAACAGACTCAGTCTCTCTAGCGTCCACAGTCCCAGAGAACTCTGCACACCTCACGTATTGTTCGCTTTCTCCCTGCCTGTTTCCCTAACTGGATATGAGCTTTTTGGACTCACATAGACTCATACCATCTGGTTTTCGCCTCTCGGAGGTTATATTTCCTCATCTGTAAAAGGGGTGGCTGAGCAGGAAAAAAAAAAAAAAGGAAATAAAGTGGGCCTGGGACACAACAGTGTTGAACACGCGTTTCAATAAACAAATGATGGATTGCATTTCACAGGCGAAGAAACCAGGGTCTCTGGAGGGATACGGACCCCTGAGTGGCTGAGCTGCTTGTTCTGGGAGACACATCGCCACCGCCTGGGCAGTGTGGTCAGAAGGAGCTCGAGGCCAGGTCCCAGGAAGGAGCCAAGGGGAAAATGGCCTTCTTGCCCGTAAGCTGAAGACACCCATGATGTCGTGGGCTTTTTCAGGCAACCTGGTGGGAGAGAGCTGCTCTGGGAGATGCAGGGGAAACCAGTCCAGGGAAGGGCAGGAGAAGACCTGCGTACTCTCTCTGCTGCCGTTATCCTCTCCAAACCCTGTATCTTCCTCCACTTTCGAGTCCCTGCCCTTCTGAAGCCATCCGGCTACACCATGCGCTCCCCCATCTGTGGTTTCTTGCACCCAATCCCCCAATCTCGTCCACTCTCGCTGTGGGCTCCAGCTTCCCCTGCCCTGTGGTTCATCGGAACCTCCCATCCATTGTCATTATCGCCTTTTCCACTGTCACGGGCTCATGGCCTTCCCTTCCTCCTCACCCCATGTAGAGTCCACGCTGCAGCGTGACTATCGCTCCATAGCCAACCGCCTCAGTAAACGTGCCCCTTTCCCACCATAGGAACCTGGCTAAGTCCCAGCCCCGGTAAAGCCCAACCCTTCGGCCTCTCAAAGCCTGAGCCAGAGCAGCTGAGGGATGCTGGAGGAAAGCACACAGCCCTGCTGATGGGTTGTTCTTTAAATTCATGACCACAAACCTCAAATTGGCACTCCTCATGCCTGGCAAGCCGACCAGCCTTTCCTAGAAAGTTCATTTTCCTGTGCTCAGAGATGGCTATTTCATACTTCTTCTATCTCTACCAAGTATCCTGCACTCCTCCTCCTTCACCGAGGAGCTAGGAGCCATCAGACCAAATCTACCAGCCCTCCTGCCCTGTGCCATGCTGCCTGCCTCTCCTGTAGCCAAAGAAGAGGCATCCTGTCCCAGCCGAAGGCCAGCCACCTTCTGCCTGGACTCTCTCCCTCCAGCAGCCTGGAGGCCTCCCCTCAGCCAGGGTCCTGCTTCTCTCTGCAGCATCATTTCCTCCTTTCTGCCCTGTTATGTGCATTTGCACACAAACATGTTCCAGTATCTCCCTTTAGGAAAGAAAGAAGATGGGGAGAGGAAGGAGGGAAGGAAGGAAGGAAGGAAGGAAGGAAGGAAGGAAGGAAGGAAGGAAAAAAAAAGAGGGAGGCAGGGAGGGTGGGAAGGGGTACTTCTATATCAGGGCCCTAGCAGGAAACAGAATCACTCAGATGGTTCAGCTGACTTCAAAGAAGGGACTACTTACAAGTCAAGGAAACAAACAAAAATGTTGGGCATCCAGAGACAGGCAGGGCTGGGTAGGAGTGGTAACCCCTAAAGCCGGAAGAGACAAGGGAAGAAATAGTGTTCTGAGAGCAATGGAGGAGGGGGCAGCCCCAAAGGACTGACAATATGGACTTGGAAGTAGATGAGGTCCCATTATCACGATCACATGATTTTGAAAAGTGAAGACTCAGATGAGAGCATATCTTTGCCCTCTGGTCCTAGCCCAGGGGAGGGCAAACTTTTTGACTCGAGGGCCACAATGGGTTCTTAAACTGGACCGGAGGGCCGGAACAAAAGCATGGATGGAGTGTTTGTGTGAACTAATATAAATTCAAAGTAAACATCATTACATAAAAGGGTACGGTCTTTTTTTTTTTTTTTTATTCATTTCAAACGGGCAGGATCCGTTGCCCACGGCTGTTCTAGCCTCTACAAGGTAGCCTGAGGAATGGCCAAGGACCAGCGCTGTGGACTGAGGCAGACTTGGTCTCAATTCCATTTCTCAAACTGGTTTACAGTGTGGCTGTAACCAAGTCACATGTCTCTCTGAGCCTCGAGGTTCTCTGGTATCACTGCCCGAATAGGGCTGTTACAGAGATTGAGTGGGCAATGCATACAAAGCCCTCGGCCTCTGAGCCTGGAACGGCTAAGCACACGGCAACAACACCCACCATTTCCACAGCGATGGTATGATTTTCTGATTCCAGGAGCTTCCCTCTGGCCACAGCCTGCAAAAGGGATCGGGGAGCTGAGTGGAGGGCTGGACGCTGTGTCTGGCAGCTTGTTTGGAAAGGGATGACAAGTGACTAAAAATTGAAGATAATGTAAGAACCTTTCCAAGGTCAAAGCATGGAAAAAATGACGGTGCCCTCGCCCACAAGTATGAGCCAAAATAAGAACCACAACACACAAAATCTGCATGGATGCTGAAATGAAAACAGCGTCTTCCTGGGTTTTCTGATTGCATAATTCTAGATAAATCTACGGAAGCCGAACTCTTCATTTCCCAGTGCCCCTGCTGTGTTGCCTGCCTTCGGGTAATCCAGCAACATCCAATCCCAGGATCTGAGTGCGAGAGATACTTCCCACACTGTAATATAATGAATGGTAACGAAAATGCATCGTATTTCTATTGTCCCATTGTTGTTTTTTTTAACTCTTCGAAGCCTTTCATCTAGATTAGTTTGCTTGAACACCACCTCTTCCAGATGTGATTGGCAGCTCCAAGATTTAAAACCAGAGGAAGTAAGGGATGGTGGAGGGTTCCCCCCCCCCCATATTCACCTTTTACTCACATAATCCAACCCACCGCTCAGGATTCAGGCGCCGCCTCTTCCTGGAAGCCCTCCCTCACCTCCAGGCTGGCCCAGCTCACTTCTTCCAGACTGCCAATGGCCTCAGGGCTTGCCCCCAGCATTTTAGGGCATCCCTGCCTTGAAAAACTTGGTTTCTTCATCTGCCCCCTGTACCTGACTATGAGCAATCCCAGGGGCCTTTGCTCATACTGCAGTGCTCCAAAAGGCTTGGGCTCTGTCGTTGAATTAAATGAGCTAACTTCATTAATATAAAGCTCTTTCTCAAGTTGGATTTGAGATCCTGGGAGGACTTTTTTCATGGGAAATAGAGACAGCACTAATCTCGCCCCAGACAGAACACAGAGACTTGGAAAGTTTCCCTCCAGCCACCTCCACCCACTCCTAAACATAACACCCACCAATAACTGTGCTCCCCGAAATGCCACCGTTGGAGGATTATTGTCTTCTACTGACATTCTTATTCTGCCTGATGGGACTAGAGTGCAGTAGGTGGGCGGGTGCTTAGGGGGGAGGGGGCTCCTGAAGACATTAGATCCTACACTGATTTACATATTTGCCTCTACCCCCACTTCTCGGAGAATGAAACGCAGCAAACCTGCATCTATTTATTCCCTGTGCCCTGGGCATCCCAGAGGGCTTTGAGGCCCAGGAGTATACAATGAGGTCACATTTCTGTTGAATGGCACAATTGCAAGAACTTGAACCGTTTCCCCTCTTAGCCAGGCTCTGTCCCTTTGGGAGCCAAGTCTGTGTCACAAACCTGCTGGGTCGGCGACCTGCCTTGGCCAGCCCTAGGGGCCAGGCGCCTGGACAACCTGGCCAAGACAGGCCCCACCCTCCCCTGGAAGCTCTCACCTCCCAGCTAAGACCAGCAGGCAAGGTTGAGCAGTTCCCCAGAAGGGTCGGCGATAAAGCGCTTACCTTCAGCTCACCTATACTGAGCACTCACTACGTGCAAGGCACTGTTCTGAGCCCATTTAATACATAGCAAAGGATCCTCACGCCCACCCTAGGAGGGAAGTGCTATTAACCATAATCCCTGGTTACTGCAAGGAAACTGAAGTTGAGGAAGATTAACTACACCTCACTGGCTACACCTTCTCAGTTCCCTTGCTAGGTGTCCCTCATTGTCCAATTTCTAACTGCAGAGGCCTGGGCAGGCCTTGGTCCCCCTCCTCTTCGGGCTCACCCAGCCAGCACATCTATAAGCTGCCGCTGCCCCTGCCCCTGAGCTCCAGCCCCCACCTGCCTCTCCACATCTCCATGTGGAGGGAGTTCTAACAGGCAATTCAAGCTCAGTGTGTCCAAAACAGAGCTCCTGGTCCCCCCTCACTCAGCTTGCTGCTCCCACAGTCTCCCTCCAGCTCACACCATGGCAACACCATCCTGCCGCTTGCTCAGCCCAAAACATTCGAGTCATTCTTGATTCTTCTCTTCCTTTCCCCCACATTCAATGCATTAGCAAATCCTTTTAGCTCAACTTAAAAATGCACACACACACACACACACACACACACACACACACGATTCAGCAGGTTCCAATCTCAGCACCAGGGCTGGGGCCTCTGTGTAAAAAGGGACAGATGTGGTCCCCACCCTCATGGAGATGATATTCTCGAGGGGGAAGACAGGCAGAAACAAGGAAGCCGTAAAGCACTAAGATACCCTCGAAGAGTGAGGAGTGCTTTAGAGAAAAGAACACGCAATGATTGGGTAGATTCAGGTGATGTTTGATCTGAGCCCTGGAGGCTGAAGAGCCACCGCATGGAGATCCAGGGTCAGGGAGCAAGCCGCTGGGACAGGAACCAGCTGGGCATGTGGG
>NW_005369902.1:223812-230785 GCF_000412655.1 Myotis brandtii
AAACGGGCAGGATCCGTTGCCCACGGCTGTTCTAGCCTCTACAAGGTAGCCTGAGGAATGGCCAAGGACCAGCGCTGTGGACTGAGGCAGACTTGGTCTCAATTCCATTTCTCAAACTGGTTTACAGTGTGGCTGTAACCAAGTCACATGTCTCTCTGAGCCTCGAGGTTCTCTGGTATCACTGCCCGAATAGGGCTGTTACAGAGATTGAGTGGGCAATGCATACAAAGCCCTCGGCCTCTGAGCCTGGAACGGCTAAGCACACGGCAACAACACCCACCATTTCCACAGCGATGGTATGATTTTCTGATTCCAGGAGCTTCCCTCTGGCCACAGCCTGCAAAAGGGATCGGGGAGCTGAGTGGAGGGCTGGACGCTGTGTCTGGCAGCTTGTTTGGAAAGGGATGACAAGTGACTAAAAATTGAAGATAATGTAAGAACCTTTCCAAGGTCAAAGCATGGAAAAAATGACGGTGCCCTCGCCCACAAGTATGAGCCAAAATAAGAACCACAACACACAAAATCTGCATGGATGCTGAAATGAAAACAGCGTCTTCCTGGGTTTTCTGATTGCATAATTCTAGATAAATCTACGGAAGCCGAACTCTTCATTTCCCAGTGCCCCTGCTGTGTTGCCTGCCTTCGGGTAATCCAGCAACATCCAATCCCAGGATCTGAGTGCGAGAGATACTTCCCACACTGTAATATAATGAATGGTAACGAAAATGCATCGTATTTCTATTGTCCCATTGTTGTTTTTTTTAACTCTTCGAAGCCTTTCATCTAGATTAGTTTGCTTGAACACCACCTCTTCCAGATGTGATTGGCAGCTCCAAGATTTAAAACCAGAGGAAGTAAGGGATGGTGGAGGGTTCCCCCCCCCCCATATTCACCTTTTACTCACATAATCCAACCCACCGCTCAGGATTCAGGCGCCGCCTCTTCCTGGAAGCCCTCCCTCACCTCCAGGCTGGCCCAGCTCACTTCTTCCAGACTGCCAATGGCCTCAGGGCTTGCCCCCAGCATTTTAGGGCATCCCTGCCTTGAAAAACTTGGTTTCTTCATCTGCCCCCTGTACCTGACTATGAGCAATCCCAGGGGCCTTTGCTCATACTGCAGTGCTCCAAAAGGCTTGGGCTCTGTCGTTGAATTAAATGAGCTAACTTCATTAATATAAAGCTCTTTCTCAAGTTGGATTTGAGATCCTGGGAGGACTTTTTTCATGGGAAATAGAGACAGCACTAATCTCGCCCCAGACAGAACACAGAGACTTGGAAAGTTTCCCTCCAGCCACCTCCACCCACTCCTAAACATAACACCCACCAATAACTGTGCTCCCCGAAATGCCACCGTTGGAGGATTATTGTCTTCTACTGACATTCTTATTCTGCCTGATGGGACTAGAGTGCAGTAGGTGGGCGGGTGCTTAGGGGGGAGGGGGCTCCTGAAGACATTAGATCCTACACTGATTTACATATTTGCCTCTACCCCCACTTCTCGGAGAATGAAACGCAGCAAACCTGCATCTATTTATTCCCTGTGCCCTGGGCATCCCAGAGGGCTTTGAGGCCCAGGAGTATACAATGAGGTCACATTTCTGTTGAATGGCACAATTGCAAGAACTTGAACCGTTTCCCCTCTTAGCCAGGCTCTGTCCCTTTGGGAGCCAAGTCTGTGTCACAAACCTGCTGGGTCGGCGACCTGCCTTGGCCAGCCCTAGGGGCCAGGCGCCTGGACAACCTGGCCAAGACAGGCCCCACCCTCCCCTGGAAGCTCTCACCTCCCAGCTAAGACCAGCAGGCAAGGTTGAGCAGTTCCCCAGAAGGGTCGGCGATAAAGCGCTTACCTTCAGCTCACCTATACTGAGCACTCACTACGTGCAAGGCACTGTTCTGAGCCCATTTAATACATAGCAAAGGATCCTCACGCCCACCCTAGGAGGGAAGTGCTATTAACCATAATCCCTGGTTACTGCAAGGAAACTGAAGTTGAGGAAGATTAACTACACCTCACTGGCTACACCTTCTCAGTTCCCTTGCTAGGTGTCCCTCATTGTCCAATTTCTAACTGCAGAGGCCTGGGCAGGCCTTGGTCCCCCTCCTCTTCGGGCTCACCCAGCCAGCACATCTATAAGCTGCCGCTGCCCCTGCCCCTGAGCTCCAGCCCCCACCTGCCTCTCCACATCTCCATGTGGAGGGAGTTCTAACAGGCAATTCAAGCTCAGTGTGTCCAAAACAGAGCTCCTGGTCCCCCCTCACTCAGCTTGCTGCTCCCACAGTCTCCCTCCAGCTCACACCATGGCAACACCATCCTGCCGCTTGCTCAGCCCAAAACATTCGAGTCATTCTTGATTCTTCTCTTCCTTTCCCCCACATTCAATGCATTAGCAAATCCTTTTAGCTCAACTTAAAAATGCACACACACACACACACACACACACACACACACACGATTCAGCAGGTTCCAATCTCAGCACCAGGGCTGGGGCCTCTGTGTAAAAAGGGACAGATGTGGTCCCCACCCTCATGGAGATGATATTCTCGAGGGGGAAGACAGGCAGAAACAAGGAAGCCGTAAAGCACTAGGATACCCTCGAAGAGTGAGGAGTGCTTTAGAGAAAAGAACACGCAATGATTGGGTAGATTCAGGTGATGTTTGATCTGAGCCCTGGAGGCTGAAGAGCCACCGCATGGAGATCCAGGGTCAGGGAGCAAGCCGCTGGGACAGGAACCAGCTGGGCATGTGGGGACTTCTCCGGAGGCCAGAAGACAGGACACGCAGGAGACTGGCTTTTACTCGGGGTGCCGTGGGCAGCCGTAGGGGGAGGGCTGTGAGAAGGTTAGAGGAGCTCTCCTACAGCATGGCCACCACGGAGGCCAGCGTGGTTTAAACGGTAAAGCAGCCCGGCCAGGTGTGGCTCAGTGGCTGAGCGTCAACCTATGAGCCAGGAGGTCACGGTTCGATTCCCCAGTCAGGGCACCTGCCCGGGTTGCAGGGCTCGATCCCACTGTGGGGCATGCAGGAGGCAGCTGGTCGATGATTCATGATTCTCTATCATTGATGTTTCTATCTCTCTCTCTCCCTTCCTTTCTGAAATCAATAAAAATATATCTTTTTTAAATATGTAAATAAATAAATAAGTGGTAAAGCAGAGCCCCGAGAGCCAGAATAGATGCAGGGAGAGCGGTGGGAAGGCTACCAAGGTGTGACTGTGTGGGAGGAGACGGTCAAGTTGAGAGACAGAATGTGCTAACAGACCACAGTCCGGCCACATAGAAAAACAGAACTCGACTGGAAACCTGCAGCAATCAGCCCAGGAAACCAAACCGCTAGCCCTGCAGCAACCGGCCCCAAACGGCCGGGACTTGATCAATAACTGCCGGCTTCCCTAATGTCTGCCCCTCCTGCCAATTTAAGACCAAGTAGTGAAAGCCAGACACGCTCCCCTAGCCAGTCACATAGGACACCGATGTCCTGGCTGTGGTCAGTCAGCACCTTCCTAGAAGTAGGAAAGCGAGGTCAAAAGAGGTGGAGGCTTCTCATTCACTAGATCTTGTCAGAGGGGACTGACTCATGCCCCAGTAAAGCCGTGCAGAGCTGGGCAGCCGTGGGGTGGGTTGGGGTGGGCATAGACATCAGCTGGGGCAGAGCAGGTGGGGCCATGCAGAGAGTTTGGCTGGGTTGGAGGAGGAACCACAGGGACTGTCAGTCAATTGTCTGGAGGTGGAGTCCAGGGAAAGTGGATAAGAGCAGAGTGCACACCGGCTCCCATGCCATGAGCTTGCCACACCATGACTCCCTGCTCTGTGACTGTAAGCAAGGAGCAAGTCTTCATCAAGTTGGAAATTATAAGCAAAACCTTGAAGTGCCACCTCCTGGTAAGAGCTCTCACTTCTACAGCAGAGTGCTGTCCTTGAACTATGTATGTAGTCCCATTGCTCTAGAATTGAGATCAAAAGCCTCAGTGTGACCTGTAGGCCCTGCATGATCCTGCCCCTGTCCACTCCCTGGCCTTGAGCTATGATCCTGAGAGCCTTGTTTTCTCCAGACACTCTGGCCGTCTGTCTTGTCCTAGAAGGCATGATACCCCTTCCCTGCTGCAGGAACTGCCCCTCATTCAGCTCCAGGACAAGTCCCTTCACGGGATCATCACATCTATTCTAAGAAGCTTAGCTCAAATGTCACCTCCTCCAGAAAGTCCTTCTGGATACCCCAAAAAGGTCACGCTCCTTTCTCACAGCCTTATGTGTTCTTCCTTTCCAGCATCTGCTACAGTTTTCCTTAAATTACTGTATCATTTAACATCTGAATTCCCCACTAAGACGGTAAGCTCTGTGGAAGTAGGACTATGTCCATCTTTTCATACCAGGCCCCACCCTCTAGCCCAGAGCCCGGCAGAATGAGCTAAGGGAGTATTTGTTGAAGAAAGAAGGAGGGTGAGGAAGGAGGAGGAGGAGGAGGAGGAGGAGGAGGAAAGGGGAAGGGGGAAGGGGAAGGAAAGGAGAAAGAGAAGGAGAAGGAGAAGGAGAAGGAGAAGAAGGAGAAGCCCTAACTGGTTTGGCTCAGTGGATAGAGCGTCAGCCTGTGAACTGAAGGGTCCTGGGTTCAATTCCAGTCAAGGGCACATGCCCGGTTGCAGGCTCAATCCCCAATGGGGGGCATGCAGGAGGCAGCCAATCAATGATTCTCTCTCATCATTGATGTTTCTATCTCTCCCTCACCCTTCCTCTCCACAGGTGTCAATTCTCCTTTTTACTTGTAGCACATCCCAGCTGGCCTCTGGCTTCCTCTTGCTACCCCTCTTTTTGTAAAAAGAGGAGGAGGAGGAGGAGAAAGAAGGGAGGGGAGAAGATAGGAGATGAGGGGAGGAGAGGAGAACAGAGAACAGATAAGAGAAGAGAAAGAAAGAGAGAGAGAGAACCCTTCCTCTCTGAAATTATATATGGAGGAGGAGGAGGAGGAAGAAGGGAGGGGAGAAGATAGGAGGTGAGGGGAGGAGAGGAGAACAGAGAACAGATAAGAGAAGAGAAAGAAAGAGAGAGAGAGAGAGGAAGAAAGGAAGGAAGGAAGGAAGGAAGGAAGGAAGGAAGGAAGGAAATTAGGAAAGGAAAGGAGGGAGGAAGGAAAGGGAGGGCAGGCAGGCAGGTCCCTGAAAAACTTAGTGCTCTTAGCCATCGAAAGATAATGGAACATGAAACATATTTCATTAAATCCAGCACATAAATAGAGGCCCATATGTCGAGGTTCTATTTGTTCTGTGACAGTGTAAAACCTGCGCATTTATTATCAGGATGGAAACAACAAACAAACACAAACCACATGCACCCTCTCCTGACGAGACCTTCTGCGCTGGATCAGAGTGAGCCCCTCTGCAAATTCCGTCCAGGCAGGAGGAGTAGGAGGGCCCTCAAGTCCAGACAGATCTGGTCTGGGTGCAGGAGTTGGCACCCACGAGCCAAGCTGCCGGTCAGGAACCAAAGGCGAGGAGACCAGGGGCAGGTTAATTATCTCCTCCACGCAAGCGCTGGACTTGGTAGCTGGCTTGTTGAAATCTGTGAGTCTGTGAGGTAGGAACTGTTATCCCCATTTCACAGATGAGGAAACTGGGTTTCCGGCGGGCTGGGGAATTTTACCAGTGTCACACAGTTCTATACCCACGGTTCTTAGCACTGAACTTCAATCAGTACCCAGATCCTCCTGACCCCAACAACCATGCTCTTTCCTCCCTGTAGCTTCTCTGAACAAGAGACACAGGCATCATGGTCAGAAGCTGTGGGCACAGTGCTGGGTTGGAAGTCAGGGCTTCGACAGGCAATACCTGCTATTTTTGTTTTGTCTCATAGCCCTCCCCCTTTGTGGCAACTCATCCCTCTTTCCAGTAAGAAACTCATTTTGTGAGGTTCTGGTGAGCTGACCCTGCCAAAGAAAGACACTCATTCCTACCTCCACAGCTACTCATTCCGGAATAGGCATGTGATCAGGCAGGGCCAATCAGAGGCCTCCCCTGGATTTTTGCATAAAATCTACTAGGAAAGATGGTCTTTCCTATGGTGGTAGTAACTGTGTAGAAAACAGAATCTGGGGCTGCCACAGGACACCTTTCTAGCCACATGGAGAAGGTCAGCTGTGGACTCAAACCAACAGAGAGAGGGAAGCAGAAAAGAGAGATAAGATGGAGAGTGCCCTGAAGACCTTGATTGGACTTTGGATCCAGCCATGCCTGAATCGCCCTGGGGTGTCCCAGATACACAAGTTAATCAATTCTCCTTTTTACTTCAGCTGGTGTAAGCAAGAGAAAGGTAGGCACAGCAGGATGGAGGAGATGAGAGGTGGCCTGGGAGCGCAGCAAGGCCTGGGGTTTCCTGCGAGATGAAAGGGGCCGGGGAAGGGGAGGGGAAACAGAGTCTCTTCTAACGCCATTTGGTGCCATCCTTGTCACCCACCCACCACCCTGCCATGTGACTTTGTACCCATCGTGTACTTCTCTGATCAGGCCTGCCATCTGCAGAGGGATCTGCTCATTTGTAAAACCAGACCAGAGACTGCTTGTTCCTGGGAAACCAGAGAGACGGAAACTCTCCAGTGAAATAAACATAAAGAGACCTTTCCCATTGTGCAGAGGGAGGAGGGACCACACATTTACCTCCTGTGTGTCAGGCACCTGGCCTGCTTCATTGTAAGTTACTAAACTGAAGGTAGGGTTGCAACACTTGATGCTCAATGCACGTCAATCACTCAGAAAGGACATTTTTGGAACGAATGGAATATTTACCCCAATGAATCATCACCAGAGTGCAATGAGAAGAGAATGAGAGACAAGGAAACTGATTCTTAGAGGGGGTCAGAAACTCCCTCAGCCCGGCTGGTGTGACTCAGTGGTTGAGTGTCGACCTATGAACCAGGAGCTCAGAGTTCGATTCCTGGTCAGGGCACATGCCTGGGCTTGTGGGCTTGATCCCCAGTGGGGGGTGTG
>NW_005369902.1:230876-231769 GCF_000412655.1 Myotis brandtii
TGGGGTCCAGCCCCAGCAGGTCCAGGGATCCCCAAAGGTGTGGACGGAGTCGGCGATGAAGGAATGACACAGAGGCAGCAGCGTTCAGTTGATCATCATAGCCAGGTTCTTCAGGTTCTCCAACCAAGTTCTAGCCAGGTTTGGTCCAGATCCTCCTGCCAAGTTCTGTCTAGGATCTCCAGCCAGGTTCTGTAGTCGGGTTCTGTCCAGGATCTTTTGCCATGTTCTCTCGCTAGGTTCTGTCTCTAGGTTCTGTCTCTAGGTTCTCTCGCTAAGTTCTATGTCTAGGTTCTGTCCATCTTTGATGTTTCTATCTCTCTCTCTCCTCTCCCTTCTTCTCTAAGATCAATTGAAAATATATTTTTTTTTCAAAAGAAAATCCCTCAAAGCCAGAGTCGGTACATGGCCAAGGCAGAATGCAAGGCACAGCTTTCAGGCCTGAGAACTTGCATTCTTGCCATTGCCCGAGCTCAGAGTTCGATTCCTGGTCAGGGCACATGCCTGGGCTTGTGGGCTTGATCCCCAGTGGGGGGTGTGGAGGAACAGCCGATCAATGATTCTCTCTCATCTTTGATGTTCCTATCTCTCTCTCCCCCTCTCCCTTCCTCTCTAAGAACAATTAAAAATATATTTTTAAAAGAAAGAAAGTCCCTCAAAGCCAGAGTTGGTAAGTGGCCAAGGTAGAATGCAAGGCACACCTTTCAGGCCTGAGAACTTGCATTCTTGCCATTGCCCTAGACCAGTGGTCGCCAAACTGAGGGTCGCAAGCCACATGCGGCTCTTTGGCCCCTTGAGTGTGGCCACGAAGTTTCAATCGCACTGTACATGCGCACCCGCACGTGGTATTTTGTGGAAGAGCCACACTCAAGGGGCCGCAGTTTGCCGACCACTGG
>NW_005369902.1:231833-234932 GCF_000412655.1 Myotis brandtii
GGGGATGTGGAGGAAGGGAGAGGTGTCCAGAAAGTCAGAGCAGAGCAAATAAAAAGAACGGGTTTGAACTATAAGACTTGGTAAATAAGATAGAAAACATTAGATGATGAAGGATGTGTAATTGCTACCATGGAGGAGAAAGCCTCACGGAAGGTGGGGGTGTGGCAGCAACCATATCAGGGCCAAGGAGGACTGGCAGCAGGGAGGGGGGCGGGGAGTGGGGGATGGAGAGAAACCAGTGTTGGAACAGAAAGTGATAGCAGGGGGAGGCTTGGAGTGAGGGCTTTATCTGAAACTCCCTCCTTTGAGGATGGAGCTCTTGGGTAAGGAGAGAGAAGCCAAGAGATGACCGTGGTCAGGAGTGCCTGAGACTGCCTGCCAGAGGCGTGTGCATGTCTGCCTGGGGCAAGGGACACAGGCAAGAGAGACTTAGGGTGGACAGGGAGAAGCTTGCTTCGGGGAAGAGTGAGGGGCGGTGGGCTGGCTGGATGAGCTGACATGCAGACTGTGCGGAGAGCAGTTGTGTAGAAAGGCCGCTGATCCAACCCAAGAGCTCTAGGCTCGGGTAAGCCAGCCCTGGGTTGGATCCCAGCTCAGCCTGTCCCCGTGTGACCCTCTGTTACTTCGTTCTGAGCCTCCGTTGGCATCTGAGAATCAGGACGGTCCTTCACCAAGCCTGGCACAAAGGTGGGTATAATAGGAAAACAACAAGCAGTGGAGCTGAAACCTTACGCCCTGGGGTTTGCGCTGGAGAGAAGACCAGTCTCTCCTACTCCCCTGCCTGCCCCCCACGTGGGGCCGGGCTCAGGGACAACGTTCTACTTGCAGAGAATCCTGGAGGGGAAAGAGGGGAAGGGGGCTCGAAGCCCAGTAACTTTACCCTTGAGTAGTATCTAAAACCCTTACCTGAGACTTCTGACATTGTTTTTTAGGGAAAAAATTAATTCTAACTTCAAAGCTTCCTTGTTCTCTGTGTTGGGGGAGGAAAAGCCTTACCCTTTGGGGCACCAGCCCCTCTTGTTTGGGGAGAAACACTTCTAGGGGCCTTGGCTGACCAGGGATTAGCCCGGGGATCTCCTTCTGGAATGGCCCGGGCGGCCAGAAAGGGCGGCCTGGAACGATGGGAATTGTGCTCATGGTCTTATCTTTAGGAACAAGAGCCCCACCCCACCCTGCTTGGTATGTAGAGATGGACTGCACTGCTTGGAAAATTATTTGTTCCTGGGAGAAGAATGTGTAAGTGTGAGTGTGAGTGTGAGTGTGTGAGTGTGTGAGTGTGTGTGTGTGTGTGTGTGTTTTCAGGGGAGTGTTTTCTGCCCTGGAGAGTGCCCTAGGGATCAGGCTCCTGGCACCTAAGGAGATCAGGGGTCCCAATGAGGTGGGCTCTGCTGGGCATCATAGCAGAGGCAGCAGGCATGTTCCATGGTGTCCTCAGGAGAGAACAAAGACTAAGGGGAAGAGCTGGCAGAAGCCAATTCAATCTAAGGAAGGGCTTCTCACAGCCACACCACAGCTACTGAGCAATGAAATGGGAGGCAGAGAGCTCCCTGGGTGGGCAGCTGGGGTGACGGCCCATCAAGATCAGATGGACTGAGGAGCAGCAGTTTCCTTAAGAAGGAAACTCAAGGCAGGAAAAATAAATAAATAATACTAATAATGACTACTGCATTCATGTTATACTCTATTATTAACTTCTGGAAAATAATTCAATCATTTGAAAGCATATAACCTTTGGCTCAGTAATTCCACTTCTTGGTCATCTATTTTAGGAGATTTGTCTCAATATGGAGTGATGGAAGGTTTCTATTCAAAGATGTTGGTTCCAGTGTTGCCTAGGGTCCTGAAGTCCACCTATGATCCCAGTATCAGAGGAAGGCTGTCCTGTGGCCGATGGCTGGCCAGTACTGAGGCCATTTGCAGTCAGCGGACCTCTGGGAGTCGTAATTGCAGGTCTCCTCCTTCCCCGGGTGAGACCATCTCAATCCACCCAACTTGCCCGAGCATCACAATGAGTTACTTTATGTCCTTGAGAATGACTCAAAATAAAAAGACTGGCTATAAGGTTTTGGGTAGATGGAATACCACTCGACAATAAACAGTCATGAATTGCAGATATATGTGACGACGTGGATGAATCTCCAAAGCATGTTATACTGAGGAAAAGAAGCCTTACACAAGAGTACACGCTGTACGATTCCACTTCGTTTCATGATATTCAAGAACAGGGCAAGTTAGTCACTAGTGATAGACATCAGGACAATGGTTGCTTTTGAGGAGTGGGGTGTGGACTGGAAAAGGACACCAGGGAACTTCCTAGGGTGAACCTGCAACCCAGGTCCATGCCCTTGACCAGAAACGAACTCGTGACCCTTCAGTCTGGGGCCAACGCTCTAACCACTGAGCAAACCCAGCCAGGGCTTGCAGTACATGTTTATATCCATGGTCCTAGAATCCAGAGTCCTTACCCCTGGGTCTACTTCCTCACCGAGTCCTCTACTTACTGTTCCTCCCCTGGCCCCTCAGCTCCAGCCCCACTGACCACTTGCTGTTTCTTAAACAAGCCAGACACACCCCCACCCCAGGGCCTTTGCACATGCTGTTCTTCTGTCTGGAATTTCCTTCTCCCAGAGTCTAATTGCTCCTTCGCTTCCTCAGTTCCCTGTTTAAACATCACACTACCAGAGGACTGCACACAACTCCTCCCTCCTTCCTCTTCCCTCTCGGCCTTATTTCTCTCCATCACCCTCATCGCCACCTGACACAGTACACGTGCATCTGCTCACTGTCTGTCTCCTCTGCTCCAATGTCAGCTCTACCAGGCAGGGACTCTGTTTTGTCCACTGCTGTGTTTCTGGCCCCTGGAAGAAAGTGCTCACTAGCCCCAGCCGGTTTGGCTCAGTGGATAGAGCTTCGGCCTGTGGACTAAAAGGTCCCAGGTTCAATTCCAGCCAAGGGCACATGCCTAGGTTGCGAGCTCAATCCCCCCCAGTAGGGGATGTACAGGAGGCAGTCGATCAATGATTCTCTCTCATCATCGATGTTTCTATCTCTCTCTCTCCCTTCCTCTCTGAAATCAATAATATATATATATATATATAT
>NW_005369902.1:234942-260902 GCF_000412655.1 Myotis brandtii
GTTTAAAGTGCTCACTAGACATATGTTGAGTGTTTGGTCGTAGTGGGCTCTCACAGCATCCCTGGGCGGTTTTTGGAGATTGTAAAGTTTGAAAAGGATAATGATTATAAACAAAAGGCCTGACACAGTAGTCCATAAGTGTGAGTTCTTTTGTCTTCCAAACCTCTCCCTCGGGTGTCTAGGCATGGATGTGTCATTGTCTCCATTTTTAAGTTAGGAAAATAAAGTTTCCAACGGTCTAGTGATTTTCCCAAGAACGCCCTACAAGTGGCAGATTGCAATGTTGAATCTGGGTCTTTTGATCCCAAACTGCCCTTAAGGCAGACAGCAGTCAGCGGTTAAATGCCAGACCACACCAGGGGAGGCAGCGGGGTTGGCACGGGGACTAATTTGCTGACCACTAATGGAGACCAGCCAGGTAGACTCCCCTCCCCCAGTTTCATATGGTGGGATTAGGGGCAGGGAGGAGCTCGGTTGATCGAAGGCAGCCAACAGGAGAACAGACGTGTGCCATAGAGTCTAACAAATTCTCTAGGACGACAATGGCATGCCACTGTGAGTGGACTAAGTGAAGGTGAGTGCTAACATTGGCCCCATCGCAGCGTCTGATTTAGCGTGTAGCACATCACAGCTGGCCTCTGGCTTCCTCTTGCTACCCTGTTAATCCTGAATCCCTCTCTCTAAACCAGTGGTTCTCAACCTTCCTAATGCCGAGACCCTTTAATACAGTTCCTCATGTTGTGGTGACCCCCAATTTCATTGTTACAAATTGAACATAATTAAAGCATAGTGATTAATCACAAAACAATATGTAATTATAGATGTGTTTTCCAATGGTCTTAGGCGACCCCTGTGAAAGGGTCGTTTGACTCCCAAAGGGGTCGCGACCCCCAGGTTGAGAACCTACTTCCCCAGTTCCTCTGACAATTACCCTCCAGATCAAACGCTCCAGACCTCTCTATCCCTCACCTGCCTGGGACTCTCCCCCCAGACGTGCTGTTTCAGCGGGCCCAGCCTCACCCAGGTTCTGGGGGTTTCGTTCCCAGTTCAGATCCTGAGAGGTCATCTAATACCTCATCATGGAAACCCAACGCTGGGGAGGGCTCTGCAGTGCAGGTGCAAGGTGGCCATCTTGTCCTGAATCTGAGATTTGTCGTGTTAGCAGGAGTCACACGCCCCTTTGGCAACCTGAGAAAAGCCACGAATCTTCTCCTCAAGGAGAAGGACATTCACACAAGTTTTTAGGGGGGGTCCCTGCATTCCCTGAAGCCCACCCACAGAAACTAAATTAAGGGCATCTGCTTTAAGTACACGAGCATCCTATTTTTTCAGAGCCTTTGTTATATTCCTTAAAACATTCCAATGCTCTGAAGTGTTCCAACCTTTAGCTGGTTGGGGGTGTTCCCCCTTAATTACAGACAAGTTTGTGTTGGAAGAAGACAGATCTAGTGGTAAATGAAGCTTAGGACTTGCCTGGGAGAATGAAGATGAAAAGAATAGCTCAAGTCTCGTGTTTTGCCAGAAGGAGAAGGAACACAGCGTCCTCACGCGCAAGGCTTGTTCTAAACTTAGCCAGCTCCCGTGGTTCCAAAGTTGGCAAAATGAGCTCCATGCCGTCCTAATAAACACGCTGTGGCGCCGTGACTCACTGAGGCAGCAGCCGGGTTCGGGATGTGGCTCCTGTAGCCAGCCAGACGAGGGACCGTGCTGGGCTCAGCCGCCCAACCCAGCAGAGACGTCCAACGTAGGGGCGAGGAGGCCCCGGGCATCGGGCTGCCCTACAGAGCCAGAGAAGTGCGTTAGTGGCAGAACCTAACTTCTCTTCGCACAGAGAAGGAAAAAGGGGCCAGGAAGAGGGCGGGGAGGGGGGCTGCAGAACAAAGGGGAGCACCTGGTGAGGTCACACAGTGAAGAACTTCACCTGATGGGATTCACAACCACCAGGGCACGCAACAAAGGAGGCAATGGTGCCACGTGGGTATACCAACCCACCTGAGGATGGCATTCCTAGATGCCAAACGTTTTCCCTCTCTGTGACCTTACACATCTGGGCATTCATAGAAGGTGGCTGTAGAAGGAGAGACAGCCCTAAGGAAGGGCTTAGGGTAGAAGAACAGGCTGTGCTGAGAGCCTGCGGTCAGCTCCAGGCGCTGCCTTCCTGGGGAGGTGGGCAGTTTGAAGGGGGTGGGTGGACTGGGGGTCACCACTGAATGGGAACACTGAGACAGATGGGCCTGGTTACTATCTTCAGAGAGCTGGTGGGCTCTCCAGTGTGCCAGGTCCCTCCGCAGAGGCTGGGATGACCCTGCAGGACTGCCAGCCGCAGGCTCAGTGGGGTGGAAGGGGCCTTCGGGGCCAGGTGGGGGCTGAGGGTCCCTTGCAGAGGGCAGGACAAGTGTTCATCTGAGCAGCAAGTCGAAGTTGCAGCTGGGAAGGGGAGCAGCCCGGGCATCATAGGCCTGAGGAGTGAAGAGAGACTGGGACACATGGCCGGGTAGGTAAGGAACAGGAATGGTCCAGACCTGTGGTAGGCAAACTGCGGCTCGAGAGCCACATGCAGCTCTTTGGCCCCTTGAGTGTGGCTCTTCCTAAGCCTTAGGAGTACCCTAATTAAGTTAATAGCAATGTACCTACCTATATAGTTTAAGTTTAAAAAATTTGGCTCTCAAAAGAAATTTTAATCGTTGTACTGTTGATATTTGGCTCTGTTGACTAATGAGTTTGCCGACCACGGGTCCAGACCATTGTCCCTGAACAAGACAGGGATGGGCAAGCTCACTCTGAGCTGGGAGTGGCTTCCTGGCACCTAAGGAGGTCAGAGGTCCCAATGAGGTGGGCTCTGCTGGGTATCAGAGCAAAGGCATTAGTCACGTTCCATGATGCCCTTAGGAGAGAACCAAGATTAATGGGCAGAGCTGGCAGAAGTCAATTCAATATAAGGAAGGGCTTTGCATAGCCACACCCACAACTGTTGAGCAATGAAACGGAAGGTAGTGAGCTCCCGGGCACCAGAAGGCTTCAAGCAGTTCTTCTTGGAGGGAAGAGTAGAGAACAGATTTGAGCACCAAAGTCCCTTCCAACGTTAACTGTCTCTGTCTTGGGTTCCTTCAGAAGCCTTGTTGAGACAGAAGAGCAGACATTTATTTCTCCTTTTCCAAAGTAGAAAATCTGAGACCCAGACTGAACGCTGCACCCAAGGTCACAGAGAAAAGCAGCAGAACTGGGAACAAAACCCACATCTGCTCCTTCCAAAGCCCCAGACTTTCCCATCTGCTTTCCCAACTGGTGTCGTGGCCTGCGCTATTTTGGGCTGACTCCCCCACCAGTACAGAGGGTGCCTATGGGACAAGCATGGCACTGCCTGCTGGCTCCCAGGTGAGGCTGGTAGAGAGCACCACAGGGCCTGTCCTCTGCTCAGGCCATAAAGGGGGAGAAAAGCATGCTCCCCACTTACCCAGCCCCAGCTCTGTCTCTGCACCCTCAGGAGGAAATGTAACTGTGCAGGCCATTTACTTACTCTGCCTTTGGCTCTCTTAGCAAAGAAAACCACCCTGACTTCACTTGGGGAAAGTTCAAGATCTACAGGTGAGCCTTGTCCTCCAGGCCACCAGGGAGGCCCAGCCTTAAGTTCCTAAGAACACCAGTCCTTCCAAAGGCTCCTTGAGGAAAGGATTGTGTGTGTGTGTGTGTGTGTGTGTGTGTGTGTGTGTGTGTGTGTGTGTATTTTGTAACAGCTTTATTGAGATACTAGAGGCCCGGTGCATGAATTTGTGCACAGGTGGGGTCCGTCCCGCCCGCCCCAATTGGGGCCGATCGGGGGTGGGGCTAGCCGGGGGAGGGGGCCTCGGGCAGTTGGCAGGCTGGCCCCGCCTCCTGGTCGAACTCTGAGTTGAACTCCTGGTAGAGGGGACAGTTTGCTTATTAGCCTTTTATTATATAGGATAATTCACATACCATCAATCCACACATTTAAAGTGTACAATTCAGTGGTTTTTAGTATAGTCACAGCATTGTGCAACCATCACAATCAATCTTAGAGTATTTTTATCATTTCTAAAAGAAACTCTATTCCCTCAGGTATCACTATCCAATTCCCCATCTCCCCAGCTCTAAGCAACCGCTATTCTACTTCCTGTCCCTATAGATTTGCCTGGTCTAGACATGTCGTATAATTGAACCCTTACAATATGTGGTACTTTGTATCTGGCTTCTTTCACTTACCCTGCACTTGGCAAACTGTGATCGCAAAGTTCAGCCATCTTGTAGCACATGTCAGTAGTTCATTCATTTTATGGCCAAATAATATTCCATGGTTTGGAATATTGATTGTGGACTTATCAGTTGATGGATAACTGGGTTATTTCCACCTTTTAGCTGTGATGATTGAAGAAAGATTTTTGTGGTCAAATAAATTTAGGAAGCGATGCCAGCTCTAGCTCCCTCTTAGAGATCCACAAGGTCCCTTCGCATTTTAAAGCTCTGAGAAGTCCTGTAATAAAGCCAAGTGTTTATCTTTCCTTGACCTAGGCTTCTCTCACATCCTTCAGACAGAGAAGCCCAGGAATTTGTGTGTCAAGGTGCACACATAGACAGACAGTGACTTGGCTGAAGAAAAGCTGCCAACGGAGAATCTCAACTGACAGGAAGTGGGCTATAAAAAGGGTTCCAGCTCCCCTCCTGCTGCTGTTGGATGAGCTGAAAATGCCAGAAATCCTGCAAAATCCAGCAAATTGGGAGAACTTGCCAGGCCTTGGCCAATCCATTCATTTGCTTCTTTGGTCATTAAACATACATCGTTTGAGCACCTATGGGGCTGGAGCAGAGGCTTTCGAACATTATGACCACAGAAAGTAATACATCTTAATTCATGACTCAGTGTTACACACACACACACACCTGAAAGTGTGTGAAGCAATGCTTTGCCTTACTTTGTTCAATGCTGCCTGTAAGTGATCCTTCTATTCTATTTTGCTGAAATATAGATATCTATATTGGTCCTGACCCATTAAGTTGATTTAATAACTCATTAGTGGATCATAATCTGAAGTTTAAAAATCACTAAGCTTACAGAAAAATATTCACAAAACATATATCTGGTAAAGAACTGAATTCGGCATATTAAAAAAACTGCTATAACTTTTTAAATGAAAAAAAGGAGAATAACAAGAAAATTTAAAAAAAAATGGGCAAAAGATTAACAGGCACTTACAAAAGAAGACACATTAATGGTCCATAAGCACATGAAAAGGTACCTAACATCAGTAGTCAGGAGAATAACAAGAAAATTTAAAAAAAATGGGCAAAAGATTAACAGGCACTCACAAAAGAAGATACATTAATGGCCCATAAGCACATGAAAAGGTACCTAACATCAGTAGTCACCAGGACATGAAATACACTACACCCCTTAGAATGGCTGAAGTGTAAAACCACTGACAGTATCAAATGTTGGAGAGGATGTGGAGCAACTGAAGTGTTCCTGTGTTGTTGATGGGAATGCAAAATACCATAACCACTTTGGAAAGCAATATAACAGTACCTTATACAATTAAACACATGCTCACCATATAACCCAGCAGTTACACTCCTCAGTATTTCCCCAAGAGAAATTAGAGAAATTCAAACATATGTCCATATGAAGGTTGACACGGTAATGTTTATAGCATCATGTTCCATATTGGCCAGAGACTGTAAACAGCTCAAATGTCCATCAATAAATGAATAAACAAATTGTCTATATTCACACAAAGGAATACAACTCAGCAATGAAAAGAATAAAATATTAACACATGCAACAATATGTACGAATCTCAAAAACATTGCGCGCAATGAAGTAAGTCAAACACGGAAGACTACAAACTGTCTGATTCTGTTTATGTGAAATTCCGGAACAGACAGAATAATAGTGACACAATGCAAATCAATGGTTGCCTGGGGTTGGGACAGTGACTGCAAAGGGACTCCAGGAAACATTTAGGATGATGACAATGGGACCATAACTGTGTATAATTACCAAAACTTAACAAACTCACACCTCAAATGAGTGAATTTTACTAAATGTCAATTATACTTCCATAAAACTATTTCTTATTTTTAATATATTTTTATTGATTTTAGAGAGGGAGAGAGAGAGAGAGAGAGAGAGAGAGAGAGAGAGAGAGAGAGAAACATCAATGATGAGAGAGAATCATTGATCGATTGCCTCCTGCATGCCCCACACTGGGGATGGAGCCCGCAACCCGGGTATGTGCCCTGACCGGGAATCAAACCATGACCTCCTGATTCATAAGTCGACGCTCAACCACTGAGCCACAGCAGCTGGGCTATAAAACTATTTTTTACAGCTTTGAAGATAAACTAGCTAGGAGGAGACTAAGCCAGGCTAAGCCATGCCATGCCAGCCCCGAGAGTCGAGGGGCTTGGAGCTGGGGAGTGTCATGATCTAATTTGTGTTTAGAGCAGTCACTCGAGCCACTGTGTGGAGAAAGGGTCTGGCGAGAGGAAATAAGGAGGAGGCACAGAGGAGCTGGAGCAGAGGGCTATTTAGGAAGTAGAAGAGGCTCTGAAGACATTAGGATGGAGTGGGTGAGGGGCTGGGAAGCAATGGAGGACAGAGAAAGGGCCCAATGCATCTCACGTTGTTGCCTTAGCAACCAGGTGGGTGTCAGTGTCTTCAGAAAGCAATCAGGTGGCTGGGGAAGGGGATGAGCTCAAGCTGCTTGAGTTGGAGTTGTAGGGGCTGTGGGCCCTCCTGAAAAATGTTGGGAATGGGAGTTTTTATTGGTCCAGGCTCAGAAAAGAGAGTCGGGCTGAATGCAGAGCTTCGGGAGTCATAGTGAGCCTTGGGAGAGAATGAGAGCCTGGGGAGGGTGGGAAGTACAGGGAAGAGAGTTAAGAAAACGATCCTGGAGAGTTAAGAGTGAGCTGGTGGGAAGGAATGGAGAGAATGTGGCCAGCGAGATCAGAGGAAGACAGGCGGGTGGGTGTCACAATAACCCCACGGTCAGAAAGGTGAGGTGTCACAGAACGGGCCTAGGGCAGGAAACCTGAGAAAGGGGACAGGAGAGCAGGGGCAGGGACTCTCCGGAGGCGAAAGGGCAAATGATGAGGAAGGAAGGCAGGGCATGAAGACACTCTGAAGAAGTTAAATAAAGGGGAGGGGGGGGTCTATTCCTTGAGGAAAATAGGGCCACGAGATGAGGATGTGGGGCAGGAGCCAGAGCTGCACAGAGTGGCCAGGAGCCCGTCTCCGGCCTCCGTGCCAGCTGCCCTCACTTGCAGCAGAGCAGCCTCTTTTTTGGCAACGTTTTGCCCTTACTCATGCTCGGATTAACAGCAAATTCTCATTTCCTTGCCGACTCATTTCCCACCCTTTGGGGAGCCTGGAAGGAGGCCCTGATGCCTTCGCTGGCCCCTCCCCCTCCAAGCCAGAGTGAGGCTGGGGGAGCTGCAGATGGTGCCCAGCAGGCTCACTAGAAAGAGCCCAGGAAGCAGAGTGAGACCCGGAAAGCCACCCCGCCAAGTGCCCCCATTTGGGGATGAGTGAAAACTGAGATCCGGAGAAGGGCCTTTGGTGTGCCCAGGGTGGCAGAGCTGGCTGTCCCCACACCACTGTACAGCCCCAGAGGCAGGGGCGGGTGGTGATGCCCAGCCAGTCTTCAGAACCCAGGAGACACCAAGCCACCCAGCAGGACCTCCAGCTGGAAGGACCTGGAGGAAAGAGAGAGGTAATGAAATGACTCTCCGGGACTGCTGGCCAGGTGCCCTGCTTGCTGGCCTGGGGGAGGGGCAGGGCCCAGCCCTGGGCCTCTGGCCAGGCTCCCTGAAGGAGAGGAAATGAGTCGGCCTGGAAATCGGAATCCACTGTTATCCTAGGTGCCAGTAAGGGCAAAACGGTGGCCAAAAAGAGGCTGCTTCTGCCCCAAGTAGTGGGAAGGTTTGTGAGGGAAGCTGGCACTGAGACCGGAGCCAGGACTCCTCACCTACTTTGCTGTTGTCTGGCTCTGTGACCTTGAACAACCTGCTTAACCTCACAGGGCTTGGAAATCCCACCCATCACCTTCCATGAACACGTGTTCCTTGGCTCATTCATTCGTTCACTCCTTCATGCATTCAGTCATCCAAGAAGCATTTCTCAGCATCTGCTCCCCTGGTGGGAAGAGCTAAGGATTTGGAGTCAGAGACCCGAATTCAAATCTCCATCTGCCACTTATGAGCTATGTGACTTTGGGCAAGTCATCTAATTTCTATGTTCCTCAGTCTCCTCATCTGCAGAATGGGGGGAAGATGGAAGCATTCCGTTCAACTAGACAAATGAGAGCCCTTAATAAATGCTGAACACAGCAGCCGTAAGTAGACAACAAGTGGCAGCCTGATGGTGCTGACGGTGATCTGTGAAGCCCAAGCCAGTGCCTGGATCATCAAAGGGGCTCAAGAATGCTCTGGCCGGTGTGCTCAGTGGTTAGAGCGTCACCCTCACACAAAGGGTCTTGGGCTCGATTCCTAGTCAAGGTCATGTACCTGGGTTACAGATTCCATCCCAGGTCCCGGCCGGGCCTCATGCAGGAGGCAAACAATCAATATGTCTCTCTCACATCAATGTTTCTCTCCTCCTCCCTCCCTCCCTTCCTCTCTCTCAAAAAAAGCAGGGGGGGGGGGGGGGGGGAAGATAAGATAAAAACGCAATGGAAAAAATATCCTCAGATGAGGATTTTACAAAAAAGGGAGGGGGGCTCAAGAAAGCAAAGTTACTGTCATTGTGTTACTGTTGACACTAATCATATCACAACAATGTGGAAAGTGCTCAAATGCTTCCTGATGGGGCAGCTACCACAGAAGTGGTTGCTATCGATGCATTGATTTCATTGATGGAATCATGATATGCAGGTGCTCAGTGCATGTGAGTGTTCTCCCCATCGACACAGACCTCCGAGCATCCTGACCCTAGCGAAGTGTCCATGGTCATCGAGGATAGAGTTAGCCACCTTTGGGTCCCTGTGCAGGGTGCCTGTGAATGCCAGGGTCCTGTGGAGGCCTCCCCCGAGGGCGGCTCAGGACCCAGATCTGTCCCGTGGCTGCTGCTGGAGGAAACAGATCTTCCTTTCAAACCGCAAGGCTTGTTCCAGACCAGACACTGTCCCCCACCCCACCCCACCCCTCTCCGCGTTTCCCGGCCCAGGAGCAAGCTGGACTCTGCTCTTTCTGGCCAACATTTATATTCCCAGCTATTTATAACCCAGGCTGAGAGCCGCCGGGGCTGGGCTGAATGGGCGGTGAGAAATTTGGCCTCCCATCACGTGAGCAGCCCCAGAGGCCCCTGGCGCCCATCAGAGCACTTTATTTTCCAAACTATCTCTTTGGCTTTCTTTCTCCTCTCCTGACTCCCTCTGGTCACCACCCAGCATCTGTCCCAATAACTCTGTTTTGGAGTCAGGTGGGCCATGGGGTCCTGGCCTGTTTATGGGCCTGAGGTGCTGTGCGTCTCTTTCACTAAGCGGGGAGGTGGTCCTGACTGCCCGCTGGGAAGTGGAGAAGATGACAGCAATGTCCAATAGCTTGGGGCAGGAGGGGTGGGAGGGGGGATTAATAGTGATGGAAGGGTCAAGGGAGGGCAGAAGGGCACTGTGCTGTCTGCAGTGCCAGAGGGGAGAGGAGTACCAGACGCCATGTGGTGAAGGGGCAGGAGCACACGTGCTGGAATCCCAAATCTGCTACTTCCTGGCTGTGTGCCCTTGGGCAAGTGACTTAACCTCTCTGAGTCTCTGGTTCGTACTCTATAAAATACAAAAGATAATCCCCCTGCAGGGTCACTAGCAGAACGGAGAAAATGGTGAGGAGCTCCCCAGCACGGTGCCTGGCACACAAGTGCTGTGTCTGTGTTCCTTTTACCTGCTCCCAACACTGCTCCCTGAACCACCAAAGCCAAAAGATCTGGATCCGGGGCTCCTCGTGCTTTTCCCAGGATTTGCCATGGAAAGGAAGAGAGCCTGGCTGAGGACGCCCCACCTCAACGGCCTGATTTGGAGCCAGTCTGTTCATCCAGGGCAACAGCAGCCCCAGCTTGAGCCTGAGTGACCACAGGAACCGGGGCCTGCGGGGAGGAGAGCCGGGCAGGGGAGAGCGCGTCTGCGTGAGAGCCCTGGGGGCTCACAGAGGAAAACTGAGCTGAGGGCCAGGCTGATCCAAGGGCCCCCTTGCCAGCTGTGGGGTGACACAGGCTCCAGGTGGCTTTGTGGCAACATCAAGACATGGCATTGTGAAGGCGGACAGGTCCTCCGCACAGGGCTGGACCAGGAGGGGAGAGAAATGGTGGCACGAGACGCCAGCACGGGGGTCAGCTGGGGAGGCCAGAAATCCCTGTGGGAGTGCTAAGCAGAGCTGGATGCCTGCCATTGCCAGTGGGGCTAGAGGGACAGCCTGAGGCCTCCTGCTCACTGCCCTTACAGCGCCCCCTTGTGGCCGGGTGGCCTGGGAGAGATGCTTGACCCAGGCTAAGGGTTCAAATGGGTTATGCTATTCATTACACTCAAAGAACAGGTGGAGTGTGCGTGTGTGTATGTGTGTGCGTGCGTGCATGCGTGCGTGTGTGTGTGTGTGTGTGTGTGTATAAATTGGGGGCTGAAGGACTGGGTTTAAAATTTACCCCTAATCACTCTGAATCTCCTTGGGGACCCCACTAGCTATAAATTGGGGTCTGAGGGACTGGATTTAAAATTTATCCCTAATCACTCTGAATCTCCTTGGGGACCCCACTAGCCCATGAACTCTGGGAGGGAAGGACTGTATCTGGTCTGTTCAGCGTGGTCTCCCTCGGTCCCGCACACAGCTCAGCATGCTCAGGAATGAATGGATGGGTGAATAGATGTTGAGAGAGGATGGCTTTCAGGAAGAGTCGGCCGGGTATGGGCAGAGGAACAAGACTGCCATCCGTTCCCACACCTGGCCAAGCCACAGCTTGGGATGCCAGAGGCAGCCGGAGCAGGGCATGGAGCATCCCCGCTCTGCTACCTACCGGCTGGGTGGCCTCAGGCTTCTCATTTAACCTCTTTAAGCTTCATGATCCCCATCGTTAAAAATGAGACCCTAAGGCAGTCTAGGCAGTTTTTTGAAAGTTAGGTAAGTTAGATGGGTAAAGGGGCAGCATCTGGTCAGTGTTCAATGCATGGGCATGTCCTTGGCAAGGCGGGGCTGAGTGGGCAGAGACGCACCGCCCAGCCCAGCACATTTCTCTGCTTTCTCTTCCTGCCGCAATGCGCAATGCGGTGCCAGCTCCCCAAGAGGGGCTGGCAGCTGCTGTGCTGGCTGCTGCCTGCTGGCCCGCATCCAGGCCCAAACCAGAACCGTCCCGCCCCCGTCCCGGCAGCAGCCACTCACTCGCTTTCTTCCCCCCCCCCCCCATTCCCACTCACCAGCCCCCACTCCCACCCTCCATTCCTCTCCTTTCTTCAGTGACTTCCCCGCCTCTCTTTGTGTTTCTTCTAGACTCCGTTCCAGCCCGCTGGAGAAGAATAAAACAGAAGCCTCCTCCTCATCCCTCTCTATTGCGGCATTGCTCACAGCCCCCTCCGCGTGGGCCCCTGGACTCCAAGAAGCGCTCCCACCCTGTGCCCACCCCCTGCTCACGAGGCCCAGTCTGTGGGGAATGCTACTGACTTAGGAAGCAGGGCCCAGGAGCTGGCCTGACCTCCCCGCTCTGCTACGGGTCTCACGTGGGAGCTGAATCCTTCTGGACTTTCTGTCTTTTCCCACAAACGTGGACCCACTCACCCCACTCTAGACTCTTATGCCAGCCACGCAGGCTGAGGTGGCAGAAGCCCTCCCAGCCAGCGATGTCAGCAGTGTCCTCTCAGCAGCGTCCTGGGCTCAGCCCCCCCGTGTGCCCTCTCTCTAGGGAAAATACTTCGTGTAGCATCCCCCGGTGGCCACCCCTACCTCAGGGAAGGAAAGACCCCAGCAGGTCTCATTTGTGAGAGCTTACTGAGCTTCAGATGCTGTGCTCTGACCTTTACATGAAGTATCTCATTTAATTCTCACCACAACCTTCTGAGGTCAATACCATTGTTTCCTGCCCTGGCCTGGTAGCTCAGGGGGTTATAGCATCTTCCCAATACGCCAAGGTTGTGGGTTCGATCCCTGGTCAGGGCACATACAAGAAGCAACCAATGAGTGCATGGATGGTGGAACAATGAATTGATATTTCTTTCTTTCTCTCTCTCTCTCTCTCTCTCTCTCTCTCTCTCTCTCCTCTCTCTTGCTCTTTCCCTCCCTCTCTTTCTTTCTCTGTAAAGTCAATTTTAAAAAGCCAATCTCTAAAAAAAATAACTATTGTTTCCCCACCTTTTATGGATGAGGAAATGGAAAGGACTTGCCCGAGGTTACCTGCGTGTCAGAGGCGGGATTAGGACACGTGTCTCTAACTTCAAAGCTGATGCACTTTGATCACCATCCTTTCTCAGGATAGAAAATGCACAGAACAATAACAAAGGCAATAAATAAAACCCCTTTCTTAATTGGGATGGATTTTATTCAAAGGGAAAGTCAGAGACTCTGGAAGGCCCCACCCTGGTCACCTAAGCAATAGGAAGTGCTGGGACTCTTGGTGGGTGAATAGGGGTGGACGACGTTCAACATAATAACAATCGCACACAGAACTGGTTAGGGCGGGGTTTGAATGCCACATCTTCAGTTTGCTAGCTGGGTGGCCAAGAGCTGGATTGTTACCTCTCTATGCCTTGGTTTCAGGGGTTTCTCATGCAGTATAACCAACCGAGATTCTGCTGAACTGACCCTCCCATAGATAAAACACACATGCGCGTGCGTACACGCAACCTCCAGGCACTGGAGAGTGATGAAAGCAAGTAGGCTTTGGATGGGAGTCAACACTGGGAAGAAGGGAACTGCATGGGGGAAGTTACCAATTTTTTATGGCTTTGATCTTGAGAGCAGGCCACAGTCGGCACAGCACTGATAAGAAGGCAGCGGTCTCTCTGGCCCGAAGAATCAGAGGACAAAATTCATATCAACCACATCAACTGGAAAGGGGGGGTGGGGGTAGAAAGGAGAGACCAGGGAGGGGGAGCCCCAGATCCTGTGCAGAGAGACTCCATGCCGGTCTCTACTGATCCGATCCCTGAACCACACATGCGTGGAAATGACTTCAGCAAAGAAGAAAATAAAACAAATAACAACAACAAAAGTAAAAACCAGAACTGAGATTGGGCTGCCATCCAAGAGCAGAGTCTGAAGGTAATTGCCTAATAAAACAAAAAATAAACACATTGTGAGAATGTAACAAAACCCAGAGCCCTCACAGCATAAAGTGCACAATGTCAGGATATAATTCCGTCCCTCTATAGGTATGTTCTCAGACCACCATGAAGTTAAACTAGAAATCAATAACAGAAAGGTAGCTGAAAAATTCCAAAGTGTTTGGAGATCAAGCAACGTACTACTAAATAACACACAGGTCAAAGAAGTCTCATGAGAAATTTTAAAATATTTTGAACAAGTCCTAGCCAGTTTTGCTCAGTAGATAGAGCATCAGCCTGAGGACCGAAGGGTCCTGGGTTTGATTTCGGTCAAGGACACGTACCTCAGTTGCAGGCTCCTCCCCAGCCTGAGTCCTGGTCAGGGCCCGTGCAGAAGGCAACCAATCAATGTATTTCTCTCACAATGACATTTCTCTGTCTTTCCCGCTCTCTTCCACTCTCTCTAAAAATCAATGGAAAAATATCTTTGGGTGAGGATTAAAAATAATAATGATAAATTAAATTAAATATCTTGAACAATATGAAAATGAAAATAAAAATTATCAAAATTGGTTGGATGCAGCAATAGTAGTGCTTGAAGGGAAATTTATCGCATTGTATGCATACATTGCAAAAAAAGAGAGAAGGATCTAAAATCAATAATCTAAGTTTTCACCTTAGGAAACTAGAGAAAGAAGGGCAATATAAGCCTACAGCAAGCTGAAGAAAAAAAATAATAAAAATTAGAGCAGAAACCAATGAAATTGAAACAGGAAATAAATAGAAAAAACAAATGAAACCCAAATCTTGTTCTTTGAAAAAATCAATAAAAATGATAGGCTAACTAAGAAAAAAAGGGTACACATAAGAGTACTAATATCAGAATTGAAAGAGGAGTTACCAATACTGACCCTGTGGACATTAAAAAGATAGTAAAAGAATATTATTTTTTTAAAAAGAATATTATAAAAATCCACTACGTGCCCTGGTCAGTGTGGCTCAGTTGGTTTAGTGGCGTCTCATGCACCAAAAGGTCGCCGCTTCAATTCCTGGTCAGGGCACATGCCCGGGTTGCGGGTTCAGTTCCCCATTGGGGTGTGTACAGGAAGCAGCAGATTGATGTTTCTCTCTCTTTCTCCCTTCCTCTCTTCTCTCTAAAAAAAGTCAATACAAACGTATTTTTTTAAAAAACCCACTGTGCACACACAGCACTGAGAATATGACTGGCTGCTGAATAAAAAACTGGGAGGCCAGAAGACAGTGGAACCACATCTTTAAAGTAATGAACAAGCCCAGCCGGTGTGGCTCAGTGGTTGAGCGTTGACCAATGAACCAGGAGGTCATGGTTTGATTCCCAGTCAGGGCAGGAGCCTGGGTTGTGGGCTTGATCTTACTGTGGGGGTGCAGGAGACAGCTGATCAATGATTCTCTCTCATCATTGATATTTATATCTATCTCCCTCTCTCTTCCTTTCTGAAATCAATTAAAAAATATATTTACAATAATAATAAAAAAATAAAATTGATCTAAAATTAAACTTTAAAAATAAAGTGGAGCCTGGGTTGTGGGCTTGATACTACTGTGGGGGTGCAAGAGACAGCTGATCAATGATTCTCTCTCATCATTGATATTTATATCTATCTCCCTCTCTCTTCCTTTCTGAAATCAATTAAAAAATATATTTACAATAATAATAATAAAATAAAATTGATCTAAAATTAAACTTTAAAAATAAAGTGCTGAACAAATTCTATGTAGAATTCTATGTCCAGTGAAAATATTCTTCAAGAATGAAGGTGAAATAAAGACATTATCAGAAACAGAGAAGTAGAAGAATTCATCACCCGCAGACCTGCACTATAAGACAGGCCTCTCTACCTTTCTGAAATCAATTAAAAAATATATTTACAATAATAATAATAAAATAAAATTGATCTAAAATTAAACTTTAAAAATAAAGTGCTGAACAAATTCTATGTAGAATTCTATGTCCAGTGAAAATATTCTTCAAGAATGAAGGTGAAATAAAGACATTATCAGAAACAGAGAAGTAGAAGAATTCATCACCCGCAGACCTGCACTATAAGACAGGCCCAAGCAAGTTCTTCAGGCTGAAGGGAAGCAAAGCAGGGTGAAAATGTGAATCTCCAGGAAGGAATAAAGAATGTTGGAAAAAGTAAATATCTGGGTAACCATATAAAGTGGTTTTTTTCTCCTTATTTCTTTAAATAGATATGGCTACTTAAAAATACATAACATTATCTTGTGGAGTTTATAAAGTATACAGTTGTCATACATATGTATGCCAATTAGCATAAAGGACAGGAGGGTGGTAAATGATAGTGATGGTAAGCAGCTGGAAATGTGAAACGGTGCAACATCAACTCTAAGCAGCCTGTGACAAAGTAAGGATATTGGCTCAGTCCTTTTGGGCTGCTGTAACAAAATACCAGAGACTGGGTAGCTTATAAACAACATAAATGTATTTCTCACACTTCTGGAGGCTGGGAAGTCCAAGATCAAGGTGTTGGCAGATTGAGGGTCTGGTGAGGGTCTGCTTTCTGATTCAGAGATGGTGCCTTCTATCTGCAACTCACATAGGGGAAGGGGCTAGGGAGCTCTCTGGATCCTCTTTTATTCTAAAGGCCCCACCTCTAATACCTTCACCTTGGGGTTAAGATTTCAACATTCAGTCCATAGCAGATATGTATTACAATCCCTAGAGAAACTACTAAATTAAAAAAGAAACAGATAAATTAAAGTGGAATTCTAAAAAATATTTTAATGGATCGAAAGAAGGCAGGGAAGGAGGCTTCCTTGTCTGCAAGTGGGGATCACACAGCCACACGCCACAGAGGCTGTCCTGGGATTAAGATACTGCCGTGGCCGCTGGGCCTGAATAAGGCGGGGGTGGAGGGGAGGAGGAGGGGGCAGTGTAGCTTCGCACTCAGCCCAGGAGGAGTGAGCTGATACTGGCCAGTCATAATGGAGGACACTCTAGCCATTCAAATGACCTGTGGGGCCCAGCTCCTCCTGTAGTGTAGGAGGTCCCTTCTCACATTCTGATCCTTCTGACTTTCCTCTTTTCCAGCCCCCTCTACCCTAACCAGCCTCCCAGAAAGGGCAGACCAGCGTGATTCTTTACATGGGGTTTGCGTTGATATGCAGCGCCATCAGGTCCTCTGTCTCCTTCCACCTCCAGGCTGGCAGGTGGAACCAGCCTCCCCCGCATCAGCTCCACGCACAAACCCGCTTCAGCCCGCCAGGTGCCGGTCTTCAGCAACACGAGCAGCAGTGGTAAGAGGCAAGGCCACTAGGTTCTGGAGCCGCCTCCTCACTCCCCAGGCCCTAAAGCCAGGCTACGGGGGCCCTGTGTCACATTGTCAGTGGGGAAAACAGTTCCTTTGACTTCTGCCTGCAGACCCCCTGCGGTATGTCCCCATCTGCCTGCAGACCCACTGCGGTATGTCCCCATCTGCCTGAGACCCGGCTGGGGACCCTGTAGTAGGCTCCACCAAGTAGGGTGACCATCTTGGTCCAGTGTGCCCAGGACTCTCCTGGTTTTAACCTTGAAAGTCCTGTACCCCAGTAAACCCCTCCATCCCTAGCAAACGGGGCAGTTGGTAACCCTATGACAGAGGACACAGAAGAGGGAGGAGGTGGGGCATAATGGTGGGTCAGCTACTCTGATGGACCCCTGCCCAGGGAGTCCCCAGGGTCTAGAGCAGTGATGGCGAACCTTTTGAGCTCGGCATGTCAGCATTTTGAAAAACCCTAACTTAACTCTGGTGCCGTGTCACATATCAAAATTTTTTTATATTGGCAACCATAGTAAAACAAAGACTTATATTTTTGATATTTATTTTATATATTTAAATGCCATTTAACAAAGAAAAATCAACCAAAAAAATGAGTTCGCGTGTCACCTCTGACACGCGTGTCATAGGTTCACCATCACTGGTCTAGAGCTAGGGGAGATGGAGCTTTGGTTCAGGTCTCTGATGGGTTATGAGTTTCTGAGAGAGATCTGAGAAACCCAATATAGGCTCATTTCTTTAGGGAACTTTGTTCTGGATTCCAAATAACCAACTTTCCCATAACCTGTGGGGAAAACTAGAGGATGCTCAAACATGATGAGCTTCACAGGAAAAAGAGCGTCAGAGCTAGAAATTCCTCAAACATTGTACCTTCAGGCTCCACCCATTTAACAGCTGAGAAAGCTGAGGCTAATAGTTGAGAACATGGGCTTTGAAGTCAGCAGCTCTGGGTTAGATCCTTGCTGTCATAGAGGATCTGGGTGATGGGTGACGTTCTCACTGTCAGTCCTTCAGCCTCTTCATTGTCTCCTCTAGTCACGGGGAGCTCATTACCTCTCCTAGCAACCCCTGCCACTACTGGGCAGGTCTCCTTGATAGAGAGTTTTCCCCTGATTCAGGCCTCTTCTTCCTCAGTTTCACTTCTTCCCTGAGGTTCTTGTCACACAGAACAGATTGAGGACCTTGTCCTCATGACAGCCTTCAAGTGTTTAAAGATTATGTTTATCCTCCCCCGCCCCAACCCCGCAGCCCCGTCTTCTCTTCTCCTGACCACCCTGTAAACTTTGCTGACAACAACTATGTAGAAATCCAGGCACAGAGAGGTTTAGTAATTTACCCAAGCTCACACAGCTAAGTGAACACCCGTGTATCTGAACCCATGATTGCCTAGGTCCTTCTGTGGTTCCATGCTACCATACCCCTTTGTTAACTCTCTGTACCCCTATATTCATTTAAGCCGGTTGGCTTAAAACAACAGAAGTGTATTCTCTTATAGTCCCAGAGGCTAGAAGTCCAAAATCAGAGTGTTGGCAGGTCCTGCTCTCTCTGAAAGCCCTGGGGGAGGATCCCTCCTTTCCTCTTCCTGGTCGCTGGTGGTCGCTGGCAATCCTTTGCGGTCCTTGGCTGGTGGATGCATCACTCCAGTCTCTGCCTCCGTCTTCACTTGGCCTTCTCCTGTGTGTCCCTGTCTCTGCACCTGAACTTCCCTCTCCTTATAAGGATACCAGTCGCTGGATTTAGGATCCAACCTAATCAGCACAACCTCACCTTAGCTTGGTTATATCCGTAAATATCTTATCTTCAAATAAAGTCCCATTCACAGGTACCAGGGGTTAAGACTTGGACATATATCTTTGGGGGACACAATTTAACCCACCCCATTCCCTGACCAAAAGTGATAGAAATTAATTCAGCAGGCGGAAGCTGAATAGAAATCGTGCCTAGGTAGTGGACTGTTCACGCTCAGGGTAAGGTGGAGGCCCAGGCAGGGCCCCATGGAGCAGGCCCGGCTGCCCCAGGCACAGGGACAGAGCCCCAGACAGGAGCCTGGTTTGTGCTCAGTCACCAGACAGTCTTGTGCTTTCCCGGCTGCTCCATCTGCCCTTGGGCCGGCGGAGGGACGGCTGCAGGCAGAGGGAAGGAGCCCAGCAGGAGAGGCCGGCAGTTTCGGGCCTACCCCGAGCGTGTGCCATGGAGCCGGGTGGGGCGCAGCATTGCTCTGCAAGACACTCTGGATCGCAGCTGCCTCAGAGTTGACCTCATCTGTGAAGCAGCGGCTCAGTCTGGAGGCGAAGGCTCCTTGGCAAGGGCTGGAATGACGGGCAGGGACAGGAATTTTTCTCAAAAGAGATAGAGGAAGATTCCCAGAGCAAAGAATGCAGCGCCTTCTTTTTCCAGAGCCACCGACCAAATTCCATCGGTGGGAAGCACAGCCCCACACCTTGTGATTTACAAGAAGGCGGCTGAGTAGGGACTCCAGGCTCCTTCCTGTGTCTCAGGCTGTCCCTGGGGCGGGAGGGGTTTGGGAAAAGAGCTACTGGACGTCAGGCAGACTGGGATTCAAGTCTTAGCTCTGCCAGGTGCCAGCAGAGTGGCCTTGGGTGTCACTTAACCTCTCTCTGTGCCTTATGTGCCTACCGCTGAAGCAGACAGACTGGTGAAATTTTGTTGTCTGCTTCTCTGGCTTCCACTTCCCCTTCTTCTTTTTTTTTTTCCTTTTAAATATATTTTTATTGATTTCAGAGAGGAAGGGAGAGGGAAAGAGAGATAGAAACATCAATGATGAGAGAGAATCATTGATCAGCTGCCTCCTACACGCCCCACACCGGGGCTCTCAACCTGGGCATGTGTTCTGACTGGTAATCGAACTGTGACCTTCTGGTTCATAGATCGATGCTCAACCACTGAGCCACGCTGGCCAGGCTCCACTCCCCCTTCTTACAGCAACATGTTTGATTTTTTACTTAGAGGGTCCACCCCTCCCCCACAGTCTCAATCCTTGAGGTCTGGGAAGGCCCCACACCTCATTTACCAGTAGGTGGTCTGCTCCACAGGGACATGGAACATTCGGTGGGACCTCCAACGGCTGGGACATTGCCCTCCTCTGGTAGAGTAAGAGGCGCAGGAACAGACCAGTGAGCTGAGCTGGCCATCAGGGTGGCTGGCTGGGATTTGCAGGAGCTTCGGGAAAGAGGATTTTGCTCTCCCACTGGCCTCGGAGCCGTAGGGATGTGAGCCTGCAGCCATACGGAGGCGGTGAGAGGAGGACCCAGGGCTGCTGGGGCGACAACATAGTGCCCGCCTGAAGGAGGGAGAACCAGGCGGCAGAGCAGTCTGGTCTGGGAGACATTGTTGAATCTCGAATCTAGCCGTGCCTGAGGCCAGGTCTACTTCCTTGACCTTTCGGTCCTGTTTTTGCTCAAGCTGTTTGAGTTGCGTCCTGTGTCACTTGGAACAAAAATGTCCTACTCGACCCGGATTAGTAATACTCACTTCAGCAGGTTACCGTAGGACGCAACAAAATCAGATTTTTATATTATGAGCTTTTTAAGGATAAGCACTGTCTTATCCATATGTATGTTCTTAGTAGCTGACCCACGGCCGGTGCTCAAAGATTTGTGGAATGAATGAATGTGTTTAAATGCCCCTATAAGGTTCCTAATAAATGTTAGCTAATATTATCCTAGCAAAGTTAATCCTGTCATCTATTCTTGTTCCATGTTGCCTTTCTCCCAAATTTTTTTTATTTTATTTATTTTAGAGCCAGAGGAAGGAAGAGAGGGAAAGAAACATGGATTTGTTGTATTACTTATTTATGCATTCATTGCTTGATTCTTGTGTGTGCCCTGAGGAGGATCGAACCCTCAACCTTGGTGTATTAGGACTATACTCTAACCAACTGAGCTACCCAGCCAGGGTGCCCTTCTCCTAAATTTAGATAGTAAGTCAAGAATCCTCTCCCTGACTCTCCCAAGTAACTAAAGAATTAAGTTAACAATACCTATTGACTGCCTAGTATGTTCCAGAGCTGGTCAGTAGAAGTCCAGTAATGGTCCTGGCTGGTTTTGCTCAGTAGTTTGAGCGTCACCCAAAGCGTTGCAGGTTCTCAGTTCTGCTCAAGGGCAGGTACTTTGGTTGTGGGCTCAATCCCTGGCCATGGTTGGGGGCCCGTGTAGGAGGCAACCAATTGATGTGTCTCTCTCACATTGACGTTTCTCTCTCTCTGTCTCTCACCCTCTCTTCCACTCTCTGGGTGAAGAAAGACAGACAACGCCAAGCTTCGGTGAGAATGTGGAGCAAGTAAAATTCTCAGACCCTGTTTGCTGGTGGGACTGAAAATTGTCGTAACCATTTGGAAAATAGCAAGTATTTACTGAAATACAGCATACACCTTGCTTATGTCCCAGCTACTCCACACCCACGTGGTACCCAACTAAAGGTGCACCCCCACTCCCCAAAACGTGTACAAGAATGTTCCTGATAATACCAGTCTGAACAGCCCCAAGCGAGAAACAACCCAAATGTCCATCAATAGCAGAATGATTAAATAAATTGGGGCATATTTATATCATGGAATATTATACAGCAATGAGGATGAATAAATCTCATAAACATAGCATTAAATAAAAGAAGCCAGACTCAAAAGAGTATATATTGTCATATTTATATAAAGTAAAAGACAGGAAAATTATTGGTGATAAGAGCCACCAATAATGGCCACCCCTCGGGGTTGCAGTGACTGGCAGAGGACACAAGAGGAACAGTTTATATGCTTTCTTTTTATATATATGCTAGAGGCCTGATGCACAAAATTTGTGCAAGGGGCTCAGCCCCCACCACAGAAGCAGCTGCCTCTGCCTCGGCCCCGCCACTGCCGCTTTATCCAGAAGGTCGTCCGGAAGGTTGTCTGGTCTAATTAGCATATTACTAAGCTAATTACATGGTCTAATTATTATTATAGATATTTTTAAATTTATTTCAGAGAGGAAGGGAGAGGGAGAGAGAGTTAGAAACATTAATGATGAGAGAGAATCACTGATCGGCTGTCTCCTGTACACCCCACACTGGGGATCGAGCCTGCTACCTGGCCATATGCCCTAACTGGGAATCAAGCTGCAACCTCCTAGTTCACAGGTCGACGCTCAGCCACTGAGCCACTCCAGCCAGGCTATATTCTCTTTCGTGATCTGGGTGGTGCTTACATGGGTGTGCTCACTTTGAAAATTCACACAACTGTACTCTGATGATTTGTACTTTTGGGCATGTATGTATATAATAAAATTTACAACAAAAACAATTCATGACAACACTAAAACAAAATATTTTTGTTTTATTGTGTGTGATGCAGCAGTCAGGGGTGGGGTGAGATGAATGTCATATCATATATAGCCAGCCCAGGCCCAGGGTTCCTCTACTTGAATGGTGACATACTCCTAGCAGACAGGGGTCGGTGCTCACTACAGCCGGACCCTGACAAGCAAATGTGTGGAAGGCAAAGAGCTAGTGAATGAATGAATCTCTTCCTTCCTTCTTTTTCTGCCTCCTTCTTTCTTCATTTATTCATTCATCTTTTTTCTTAATTTACTATTATCATTCATTCTTTTATTACACTTTCAAGGCCCATTCATTGAGGACCCACATCAGCCAGGCCCTAGGTACGCAAAACTAAGTAATTTACAGCCCCTGCCCTCCAGGAGCTCACAGGCCAGTGGGAGAAGCTGATCCATAAAGAAATCAATGCAATCGAGAGGGAAAGGAGCCTTGATAGGCGTCAGTCAGTCCAGGCAACAATGTGGTCAGATCAGGCTGTTTGGGACCAGGACAGGGCAGGGGGATAGTCAGGGAAGGCTTCTCAAAGGAGGTGATGCAGGGCAGGGGCCTTACGCAGGTGCTGATGAGGCAGGCTATGGAGAGAGAATGTTCCTGGAAGAGGGAACAGTCAGGCTGGCTCCCCTCCACAGACACACTTTACAGCTAACTGGACATCATTAGGGGCTGAGTATAAAAATAAGGGGACAGACCAAGAACCAAAAAGAAGGAGCCTGAGGACGACTCCATGTTTTTCGATGACACAGGCTACTGTGTCCTTAACCGCTGAGAGAAATCCCAGAAGATCCCGGTGGCAGAGGTGAGATGCCTTCTCACGGAGTCAGCTTCTCCCAGAGTCACCTGTGAAATGCAGAGGGCCCACGCAGGGGCCAGGCAAACCAAGTATATATTAGAGTCTGGCCGGGTGTGGGCCGTGGGGAGTGGTGGGGTCTGGGGACCTTCGCTTTTCCAAACTGTTCACAGGCCTTCAGATTCTGTTTTCAAAATGTGCCACAGGCCAAACAGAACAATCGGTCCCTGAGTCCCATCCAGGACTTGGCTTCCAGTTTGCAGCCTCTGGACAGACTTATCTCCAAGGTGTCTCCAGATAGAAAGGATGATTTCTGTCATTTAGTGTGTGGGTGATGGCATCGTCGCTCGAGTCGCAGTCACACAAGGTGAAGGGTCCTCCAAGTTCCTTCTTCTCTTGACAGACTCAGTCCTGCGGGCCTTTTTGCAGCTTTTCCTGACTCTCAGGGGCAGAATGCATAAGGGCTAGTTTTTCACGGTGGAAAAATACTGGCAGACGTAACAGATCTCGATCCAAGTCCTGGAAAATCCCAGAAGCCAAGGGCTTAGGATGTGCAGTTGTCCCACGACCAGGGCAGAAAGCCTTGAAGCATGCAGGACCAAAGGCATCCTCTCTGGGAGGGCCTGTGTCTGACCCCAGGTCACATGGCAAGTGGCAGACCCACTGCAGCTACAACTCCCAGCAGCTGAGCCTGGCCTAACAACTCTATCCCTGAGGATGTCTGGTCACGTAGAACCTAGGCTCAGAGAGGGGAGGTGACTCATTTAATACCACACAGCTGGTAAGTACCACGCTAGCCATCATCACCCTTCATTTAGTCTTTCAGAAACTGTTCTTGAGGGTCTGCTAGTCATTCTTCAAGACTTTCCGAGTATGTGCCAGCCACCACTCCAGGCTCTGGGGTCGCAAGAGTGAACAAAGCAGACAACAACCCCAGCCCTCGTTGTGTTTACATTCCAGAGCGGGAAACAGTGAACAAATAAACAAGTCAGTTATGTACTAGACAGGACATGCGAAGTGCAGTGGAAGAAAATGGATCAGGGTGTGCAGGAGGTCTGAGAGTTGCTGGGTTAAATAGGGAGTGAGAAGGTGATGTTTGAGATAAATCCTACAGATATGAGGAAGTGCGCCCTGGGTGTTTTTGAGGAAGAGGTTCCAGAGGAAGGGGACAGATAGGCCATAAGGTGGAGTGTGCCTGGAGTGTGGAGGAGGCCAGTGTGGCTGCAGCAGTGGGTGCGGGGCAGAGGGGAGGAATTAGGTCAGCGAGGGCATGAAGATGGGGGAGGTGGAGGCCAGATGATGCTGGGCCTTGCAGGCCGCTGTGAAGACCGGCTTCTACTCTGAGTCAGTGGGAGCCATGGCAAGGGTTTGAGCAGAGGAGCTTCCTGCTTTTAACAGGATCACTCCGGCTGCTGTATGGAGACAGACTCTACGGGGGCAGGAGCAGGAACAGGAGCAGGAGCAGGAGCAGGAGCAGGAGCAGGAGCAGGAGCAGGAGCGGGAGCAGGAGCAGGAGCAGGAGCAGGAGCAGGAGCAGGAACAGGAGCAGGAGCAGGAGCAGGAGCAGGAGCAGGAGCAGGAGCAGGAGCAGGCAGGATGCAATCACTGTGACCCCGGCAGAGAGAATGGGGCTCAGACCAGAGGGGAGCAGCAGAGGTGGTGAGAAGTAGGTGGGTCCCAGATCCATCCTGAACGTAGAGTTAACAGGATATGCTCATGGATCTGACATTGCAAATGAGACAAAGAGAAGAGCGATGATGGTATCAAAGTTTTGGACTGAGCAACTGGAAGGATGGAGTTGTCACTTCTAAGATAGGAAAATGTTTGAGAGGAGAAAGTTTGGGGCGAGTTCAGTAGTGCAGTGTTGGGCATGTTAGTTTGAGATGCCTGTTGGAGATGCTGAGTCAGCAGGGTGCTGGGGACTATGGGGAAAAGTCGGGATGTGAGAATCTGTCCATGAATTTGAAGAGCTCTCCAGCTAGCTGGGAAGGCAGGACACCCTGATAAAGCTCCCCGGAGCCTCTTGATCCCAGCAGCAACCTGATGTCCCTCATGGTAGCCAACATCCACATGGCCCCACTGACCCCCACTTCTGGGCATTCACACTCTTACATAGTCCTCTCCCACACGGAATAGGGAGAAACTGTGTAACAAAAAAAGATTGCAGAAATGATGGTTTGTGATGATCAAGGGCAGGTCATAAAACAAGTCATGGCCTCTTCCTTGCTTTCTTTTGAATCACTTGCTCTGGGGGAGGTAAGCTGATGTCATGAGGATGCTCAAGCAGTCCAGTGGAGAGGTTCACGTTGGCAGGACCTGAGGCCTCCTCCATCAGCCATGGGAGTAGCAACCCACCTTAGAAGTCAGTTCTCCACCCTATCAGGTCTTCAACCGACTGCAGGCCTGGTTGATCGCTTGAGTGTGGCCTTATGAGAGACTCTAAACCAGGACCACCCAGCTAAGGCACTACCAGATCCCAAACTGTGTGAGCTAATAAACACATGCTATTTTGACCTACTAGGTTTTGGGGTAATTCGTTACACAGCAATAGGTAACTGATACACAATTTTTTTTAATGTGCAGAATGGCGGGGAAGGCACCCTTGTAGCTTACATACTTTATCAGGTATCTTCTGGTTGATGCTAATGAGTGGGGCAGCTGTGCAGCCTGTTACTGCCCCACCTTCCTAGGATCCTCCTGCAGCTTCTCAGACTCCTGGTGTGTGCTTACATTTCAACAGAGGTCAGAGGCAAGGAGAACTACAGTGGGTCTCAGTCCATCTTGAGGGTTCCAGCTTGTCCTTGCTCTCCCCCACTTTACATCCATCTTCCCTTCTCAGATGCCTATTCTGTAGACACTAGTAGCCCGGTGCACAAAATTCGTGCACATTAAAAGGGAATTGATTGCCCTAACCGGTTTGGTTCAGTGGATAGAGCATCGGCATGCAGACTCAAGGGTCCCAGGTTCGATTCCGGTCAAGGGCATGTACCTTGGTTGCGGGCACATCCCCAGTGGGGAGTGTGTAGGAGGCAGCTGATCGATGTTTCTCTCTCATCGATGTTTCTAATTCTCTATTCCTCTCCCTTCCTCTCTGTAAAAAATCAATAAAATATATATTTTTTTAAAAAGGGAATTAATTAGCAGAGATATTTTAATATTGCTATTTGCCCTTTCTCTATAATAGAAGTGTGAGAGATGAAAGGAAATTAGTAAAATGTATATGAAAATAATATATAAATTTATTAATAAATAAACAGTAACAAAAGGATATAACAACA
>NW_005369902.1:279236-282507 GCF_000412655.1 Myotis brandtii
ACAAAAACATGATATGAAAACAACAGAAACATGATATAAAAACAACAGTGATGCAAACAATGACTGATAAAGTGATTAAACTTATTCTAATATCTCCCTGTACACCACATTAAGTTCAGGTGCATGTAGTTGAGTAGGATTGAAACCCAGGAGAATGTTGTGAACATCTTGGTCACGCCATTACTTTGCCTCATAGCTTCTGCTATAAAATAAAGGCATGGCTGTGGGTGTGATCGCTGTCTCTTAGAGAAGCAGCATCCCACCGAGACCTGGCTTTCATTCTCTTGCCTTTCTTTTCTAAGCCTTTCAGCCGCCCCCGCTCAGGTTCACCCTTGGCTGTGCTGGCGCGGCACACTTTATAAAGATATGCCTTCATGCTCCCAGGGCGGGTTCCTGCCTCAAACCCCGCCCTTACAGGAAACAGCTCCGGGAAACAGCTCGGGGGAGGGTGCAGCCATTTCCAAGACAACCCCTGCAGGACTGACTTCCTTCTGCTTGGTCACCAGACTGGTCGTGATGAACACCACCCAGGGTTTTTATATAAGTAGATAAAGCTCCAGCACTGGACACCAAGGCAACATCTCTACAGAGACTGTGTACACAATTAATTATGCAATATCAAAGGCCATCACAAATCTCTTTATAGAGATGAAAGCAGTTCTGCTTTTCTGATACAGCCCTTCCAGCCTCAGAGGGTGCAGAGGCAGAGCACAAGCAACAGGCTTGTGGAAGGTGAGTTCATGGGCCCAGGTGGCCCTTGGGCCTAATCTAGTCACTGTGTCTGGCTTGAACCCCACCCAGGAGAAGCACTAGGCCTCAATCCCCCAGCAGAGGGTGTCAGGACACCAGAGTCCAGTGGCAATGGCTTGGGGGTCCTCATACCTGGGTCAGGAACCCCCTAATGGGGTTCCTGACATTAAATAAAATGCCTGAGCCCTTGGTGATTATTATGATGTGACGACCTCATGGCTCAAGACCAGCTGATTGGGGCCTGGGCAGGGAAACCCCAGCACTGTCCATGTCCTTTCAGTTCCCGTTGTGAAATCCAGTGACTAATTTTTATCCCTACCACCCCTTCCGAAGCTGTTGGAAGAATACAAATAAGAGTTTATGAGAGTAAATCTCTTAAAAGATGCTGTCACAAAGGAGGGGTCTCCAGTGATAATAGTTGGATGGGTGGTTTGAGCTAGAATAAACCTTAGAGGTAAATCTCTTTCAGTGTCGTCAACTTCTTTGTGAATAGGAGCCACCTTTTATAGTACCCAGACTTGACTTCACTGTCCCGGCCAGAGGAAGTTAGGGCCAGAACTGAGAGGGGTGGAGGCTGGCAGAGAGGTTTTCAGAAGAAGACTGGGAGGTGTAGGAAGGAACGAGCTTACTTTAGCTGCTCGTCCCTATCTATGCATCTATTTACATATGTCTGTTTTCATCTTTTTTCATTTCTAGTTATTTAATGAACATTTATTTAGCACTTCCTATGTGCCAGGCACCATTCTAAGCACTTTAAAAATATTAATTGCCATTAATTAAGCACCTACTATGTCAGCACAAACACCTTGCATATGTGGTCCCATTCAACTCTTCCACCAGCCCTGCAGAGTAGCTGTAATTATCCTCATTCCGAGGTTAGAAAACTGTGACTCAAAGACTTGCCCAATGTCACAAAGCAAGCAAATGGGGGAGCTGGGATTCTGAGTTTTGCAAGATGCCAAAACCCACATCCTCCCACCCTGCTGGCATGCTAGAAATCCAGGCGGGGCCAAGCTGCAAGAATGGAAAGACAACAAATTTGGAGAGCTAAAGCTTCGATGTGACCTACAGCATTCATGGTTTGCAAAGTTCTTCCACATCTAGGCAAGTCTGCAGGACCTGCAGGCAGACGTTGGAGAATCCTTGTTCCATTTTCTTTGTATTAAAGGTGAAATAACTGCGACTGGAAACGTTAGGGGAGTCGCCCAAGAGGCCACCTGGCCTTTTCAACATTCAACATTCTTTTCAGGAATGCTTTCATCTCTCGCAGCCTGGCCCCTGGGCTGAAGCAAGTCGGGGAGAATGGATGCTCTTTAAGCTCCTATTCTGCACCAGGCCTACCATACACATCCTCTTGCTACGAATCTGAAAATTAGATATTTTCATTCTCATTTTATAGCTGAAGAAACTGAGGTTCAGAAGAGTAAGAGGATTGCTGAGGACGTGGTGGAGATGGGATTTGAACCCAGATCTGAGTGACTCTAGAACCTGGGAGGCTCCTTCCACTACAAATCATTGTCTCATCGAGGTCAGCCAGGCCACCAGGTGGGAGAGCAGGGTTAGATCAAAGCTATTCTGCCCCTGAAGAGGGAGTGACAAGCCAGGAACAAGTGTCCAGAATGCTCAGAAGCAAGCTCCACTTCCCATGAGCCTCTGCTTCCAGGGCATTATAGAGGCAGGTCTCAGAGATGCCTTGCATGCTGTCTTGTTACTCCTGCCTCAGAGGAGCAACCTTGGGGCCCATCTAACCTAAGCTCCCCTCCTTTGGCGAACCTCCATTATGGCATTTCCCCAGGTTGCTAATACAGCCACTTCCAGGGACAGCGAGCTCTCTACCCACAAAGGCAGCCCTGACAGGGCTACCTTTCCAAGCTGTTACCCAAGCCCTCCAAGCCCACACCTGTCCATTGATAGAAACAGGGCCACACATAACAGCAATGGGCTGTCTCTGACTTTGTCCCCAGCAGTTTCTGTAGACTTTCCATGGAGTGCCCAGCAAGTGTCTTGCGGGCACTCTGCCTTTGGAGGTGTGCTTCCCAGGACTCAACCACTCCCATTAAAAACGCTGACCAAACTAACCACCAAATCCTCAGTGTCCTTAGCAAGTGTGAAGCCACCAGACTGTCATAAAACCACCGTTGATCAACTGTGTGCTCCTTCTTGGCACGTTCGTGAAACGGTCCACTCCTGTGTGCAATGTTCCTGGGACTTGGGTGTGAGTACCAAGGATCCTCTACCCAGAACCACTTTCTTCTCCTCGCCCTGTTCTGAGCCTCTCATGCATTCTTCCACTCTCTTTCCTTACAATGACTCCTTCCCCAGAAGGAAGGAGTACAAATAGACCCCCTATGGCTTGTACAAATAGACACCCAAGGACTTCCCCTTCAGTGCTCCAGATCTGCTCTGACAGGCCTAAATCCTACAGTAAAATCAGTATCAGCAATAATAATAGCTAACATTTATTCATCCAACAATAACTTAAAATTTTTTATGTGTTTTTATTGATTTCAGAGAGAGGAAG
>NW_005369902.1:282782-283329 GCF_000412655.1 Myotis brandtii
AGTGTGTGTGGGGGGGAGGGGGGGTTTGGAGGGGAGGGCAACACTGGGAATGGGAACGCCTCCCAATCACTGCAGATTCCACTTGCTTCCCAGGTGGAGCCAGAGCTGCCCTCAGCTCCTGCTGATTCCAGAGATGACCACGTTTCAGGGCCCACACGTGATCAAAATCGGAGGCATCCTGTCTGCAGATTTGGAACCTGAAATACTATGATGGGGGAAACCGAAGAGGATAAAATTAACACCTGAGGATCTGTGGGAAAACCATCGACTTGGGGATGCGGGTAGGGGTGGGGGTGGGAGCAAGAATGCGGATTCCTGCCCCCTCACTCCCCAGGCTGGGCTGCACTGCCTTGGTCAAGGCACACTGCGCCCCCAGGTCTCAAGTTTCCCCATCGGTGATAGCTGCAGGCGACCCAAGCAGAGGGTGGGCAACAGCAGGGTCAGAGGCCACCCTCCGCCTCCCTCCTTCCTCTCGGGCCTCCTCCCACCCCACCCACACCGCCCCCACGCCTCCGTGGGTCCCGGCTGCAGAGGGAATCCGGCTCCA
>NW_005369902.1:283535-288766 GCF_000412655.1 Myotis brandtii
CCCTGGGCCGGCCAGGGAGGGGGTCTCCGCTGCCGCCGGGGCTGGCCCTGCTGGGCGCAGGATTATGTCACTGGGGAGAAAGGAAGTGAGTCACCTGCCCGGGCCTTGGGACGGCCCGGGGCGAGAGCGGAGACGTGGCCACAGGAACCCGGGACAATGGCGGGAAGTGAGAGGAATGTAGGCCTGGCTGCAGCACTACTGCCCCTCCGTGGTCCTTGATGGGGACTCGACAGAGAGAAGCTGGCCGGGCGCTGGCTAGGCGAGCAAGCGGGTGTCGGACAGAGGCGGCGGGTAGGGTGGGCATGGGGTGGCTGGAGGACGATGGGGGCAGGGCCAAGCCCGGGGCACCCCAACCCGAAGGACAGCCCAGTCATCTTTCCAGACTAGCCGGACCCCCAGTGCCTCCCACTGGCCTCCACGCAATGCTCAAACTGGAGTGAGCATCGGAGTCATCCCGGGGGCTTGTTAAAACCCAGGTCCCCGTCCCCACCGCAGAGGTAGGTCAGAGCTGCGGCAATAAAATGGTCCATGTTTAACGAACTCTCAGTAGGTGATGCCAATGCAGGGGTCCTGGGACCACTCTGTAAGTTGCACCTTAGAATGTAGTCCCGGCTACTCAGCTAGCTTACTGTTACCGACTTCTCCAGCCTCGCCTCTCCCCGCTTCCTCATCCCTCCACACAAGCGCTAGCGAGGCTCGGCTGCTTCCATTGTTTCTTTCCTCTGTGTGTTTGCACAGGCTGTTTCCTTTGACGGAATCACCTTCCCCTCACTCCACTGCGCCTCAGCCTGGCTGAGTTCTACCAACATCTCCACCGCGCGCATCAAAGGACACAATCAACAGAGCGGAAAGGAAATCCTCAGAATCGGAGAAAATATTTCCAATTTCTATACCTGATAAGAGGTTAATCGCCTTTATATATGAAGAACTCCTACAACTCAACAACAACAAAAACCATAATTTAAAAATGGGCAAAGGACTTGAATAGACACTCCTCCAAAGAAGATATACAAATGGCCAAGAAGCATATGAAAAGATACTCAGTATCACTAATCATTAGGGAGATACTAATCAAAACTGCAATAAGATACTACCTCCGTCATTCCTAGGGCGACTAGAAACAGAAAAAACACAACAGAAAACAACAAGTGTTGATGAGGACATGGATCGTTTGGAACTCTTGTGCACTGTGGGTAGGAATTTTAAAAGGTACAGCTGTTGTCAAAAACAGTATGATGGTTCCTTAAATATTAAAAGTAGAATTTCCATATGATCCAGATTCTACTTGTGGGTATATACCCGAAAGAATTAAAAGCAGAGACTAGAAGAGATATCTGTACACGCGTATTCATTGTAGCATTATTCAAAGCAGCCAGAAGGTAAAAGCAACCCACGTGTCCATTAACAGCTGAATGGATAACAACATGTAGTATAGTAGGCCCCCTTTATTCATGGAGCATATGTTCGAAGACCCCCAGTGGATGTCTGAGACCACAGATATTACCAAACTCTATCTATCTATTTTTTCCTATACATACATACCTACAATAAAGTTGAATTTATAAATTATGCACAATAAGATACTAACAATAACCAATCATAAATTAGAACAACGATAATAATATGGTGTAATAAAAGTTATGTGAAGGTCTCTTTCTCTCAGAATACCTTGTACTGTACTCACCCTTCTTGTGATGATGTGAGATGTTAAAATGACTAGGTGATGAGAGGAAGTGACCGGAATGGTGTATGCATTGTGACGTAGCGTTAGGTACTATAAGGGTAACTGGAACACAAGTTCAGCATTTCCTCTTAGGCAAGTGAGGTGGGAATACGCACCCGCCACCTGCAGTGTCATCTCATTGGTGAGAGGTGAGCCCTGGGACTCTACCTAGCTGCACAGGGGCTGGGCGACAGAATCCTTTGCTGGGGCACCAGGTGATAGAGGGCCTGTGGACCATTGTGGGACTTTGGCTTTCACCCTCGGTGAGACAGGGAGCCATTGGAGGATTTTGAGCCCAGTAGTGACTTGATCTGATTTGTAACAGATCTCTCCATTTGCCGTGCTGAGAAGGCTGAGGGTATGAGGATGGGGACAAAGAGCAGAGCAAGAAACTCTGTTTGTATGACCCATTCATTCCACCACCACCACCACCACCACCACCACTACAACCACCACCACCACCATCACCACCACCATCACCACCACCCCCTCCTGCCCTCAGCAGAGCTGGCCTCTTCCTCCCTTGTTCCTTGCACTTTCACGACATTTCTCACACTTAAGCACTGGCTCCTCTATCTCCCTCTAAGTCAATGTATCCACAACACCCAGCCTAGAACAGGTGCTCACAAGGTACATTTCAAACATGTTGGGTGCAACTGAAATAACAGCTGGAACGTGGTGCGCCAGTCAGGATTCTCCGAGTGCAAGCAGCCGAAACCAATTCTGGCAAAGAAAATAAGACAAAGAAAAGGAAACTGAGGAGATGCCCAGAACCCACAGGAAGGCTGGAGAACTAGGCTTGGAAGTACAGGAAGCAGAATGCCAGTCAGGATTCTCCGAGGGCAAGCAGCCGAAGAAAATAAGACAAAGAAAAGGAAACTGAGCAGATGCCCAGAACCCACAGGGAGGCTGGAGAACTAGGCTTGGAAGTACAGGAAGCAGAAAAGAATTTCCTTATGTTGCTGGGACGAATAAGCCAACTGCTTCTGCTGACCTTGCTTCAAAGTCCTGGGAAGGGGTCTGACTGGAAGCATGTAGGTGGCCTGTCCAACCTTTGGTCTCCCTGGCACAGAGAGTCAAAGAACTCTGGCTGACAAAACCTCCATACACCCTTTTGGCTTCTACAAGATTCCCTGCTTCATTGTCTCGCCAAGGCTGTGCTCGTGGGGGGCAGGTCATGGGAAAGGAAACCACAGAGAACTATTAGGGGAAATGAATGCTGAGTAGCCAAGAGCCAGCAAATATCCACTATACTTTCCCAGGGCTAGGAAAGCACAGAGGCATGAACTGTGGCCTGTGACGAGGTTGCATCCTCCTGGTCTGTGCACTCTGGTGCTCAGCACAGTACCTGGTGCTCAGTTGGTGCTCACCTAATGTATGCAGTGAGGGCATGGATGTAGTAACCAGCTATGGAAACCCAGGGGCTCTTGGTGTCTCTTGAAACAGTGATTTTATGAATCAAAGGGGATGAGAGAGCAGCACTCTCAATGAAGAGATTTGCCAAAAAAAAGAAAAAAATTGTCTCAAGAGACAAATCATAGCCCTATTTTCTCTGAACCTCCCCAAAGGCCCCATCCATCTAGCCCTGAGCAGGATTGACATTTATTTAAAGCAATTGGCCCCATGCCGCCCTGCTAGTTGCGTAGGATACATGGGAGAGATTGGGCAACAGGGGGTGGGCCAGCCTCCAAACCCTCTCAGAAGCCGTGGATCTGGCCCTGACATGGCACCCAGCAGCCTCCAGGGAAGAACCAGGCAGGAAGTTTTGACTATGTGTGCCTTAAAGCCAGTGTCTTCCAAGGAAGTGTCATAACCCAGGTCTTGGGGGTGGGAGGGTTGGCTGTAGAGCTGACCTGAGGTCTCCAGATGTGTTCCTGGGGCCTAGGGGCAAGGGGGAGGCTGCCCTCTGAGTCCCCAGCCCAGTCACCTCCCAATCACTATGCTTTAATTATGTTCAATTTGTAACAGTGCAATTGGGGGTCACCACAACATGCGGAACTGTATTAAAGGGTCGCGGCATGAGGAAGGTTGAGAACCACTGTTCTATGTGAAGAAAGAGTTCATCTGTGTAACAACAACAAGTTGGGATATACTTCACTGACCTGGTGCACACCCATTGGACAAAGTGCTTTGGGTACATACGTGGAAAGAACGCCTCTTAGTTATGTGACCTTATTACACTTTAGTTTCCTCGCCTATAAGATGAGGGGCCCTTCAGAAGATTGAGGTGAGATTAAATAGGATAACATAGGCGGCTAGATTTTTTTTTCCTTTTTATTGAATTTATTGGGGTGACACTGGTAACAAAATTATACAGGTTCCAGGTGCACAATTCTACAACACACTGTATTATGTGTTTACCACTCCAAGTCAAGTCTCTATCACCATTTGTCCTCCCTCACCCCTTCACTCCTCACCCCACCCCCACAATTACCACACTGTTGTCCCTGTCCATGAGTTTTTTTTCTCGTTTTTTTTTTTTTTCTTTTTTGCTCAGTTCCTCCACACACACCACCACCACCATCCCCCACCCCTGCCTCCCCAGCTGTCAGGCTCATCGATGTTTATTTTTCTCCCTGTATTTTTCCATTTCCTTTCCCCGATTTGAGCAGAATTGAGGGTGATAGCAGAGTGGAGGGGGAAAGGAAGAGAAACAAAAGGAACCTAAAAATCTTTTTTAGGAGTCTAAGCCCTTAGGAGAACTGAGTTGGTTTCCAGAGGTGATAAAAGAGTGGGGGAAGGGGGAGAAGGATTCAAGTATTCAAGGCACCCCAGAGGCAGTGGGGAGAGAACCCGAACCAGGAGGAGGGTCCCTGCCTGAAGAGGAATGACAGAGGGTCCCCAGGGCAGCTCTCAGGGAGGCAGTGGGGGCCCAGGGCACATGGTTAGGGGATGTATCTAAGCCGGATTGTGACTGCAATGAACAAACAGGGCAACATCGGACCTGAGGGGCCCTGCAGGCTGGGCATGGACAGCCTGGGCAATGACTTGGGGATTGTTTCCTGAAGATCAAATTGCCATCCTCCTGCCCTGGGGCATTGCAAAAAGACCTCAGAACTACGGCATGACTCCTGGAAGAAATTCTGTATTTTTCCCTCCAGCCTGATGGAGACCGACACAGGGTCAGAAATGAGGCACAGTTACAAAACACAGGAAGTTCTGGACACCGAGAGAAGACCCGGCCTGTGGCTCTAAGGCCTGGAGGCCAGAGGAGGGGCTGCGCCTGCCCTCTTTGCCCTTCCTCTGGCTTTCTTGGAGCCGCTGCACTAAATGCTGCTTCCTCCCCAGGCCCCATCTGTTCTGCAGTTATATCCCAACTTTGGCTTCTTCTGGAGGGTGGAGCCACATTTTATGATCCCTGTATAACACTGTGGGGCTGTTTCCTTCTTTCTGCAGGCTATATTCTTTTTTAAAATGATTGTTTAAAGTATTACAAATAGTAGTACATATGTCTCCTTTTTCTCCCATTGACCTCCCCCTGGCCTCCCCTACCACCCCTACCACCACC
>NW_005369902.1:288816-291568 GCF_000412655.1 Myotis brandtii
CCCCCCCACCCCCAGCATCTGTGGGCTATATTCTTGTGGGAGCTGGGGAGAGGGCAGGGAGGAAAGGATGGGCAGGCTGATCTTTGGAGGCTCCCCCTACCCCCCAGCCCAGGCCTCAACAGGGAGATGTGGCCCAATCCCAACACTTGGCAAGACAGCCACAGATATTTGCAAAGTGACAAAAGAAGAGGAGGGGCCGAAGGAGAAAACTGCTTCACACATGAAATGCTTTCCAGACACATTATTCTTCTCTGGTGATTTTCAAGGCCTACAGGGCCTGGGGCATAAAACTCCTGGAGGCGACTCCAGTGGCCCAGCCGATATGCAAATGCTTCTTCTCTGCTGTGTATGTGTGAGCATGTGTGTATGTGTATGTGTGTATGAATATGTGTGTACAGTGTATGTGTGTGTGTGTAAATACGTGTGTGCATTGTGTATGTGTGTGTGGATATGTGGATGCGTGTGTGAATATGTGTGTGCATTGTGTGTATGTGCGTGTGTGTGCCTGTCCCAGGACAAGGACTCTCCCTAGATCTTTAGAGCCTATAGGGCAGTGATGGCGAACCTTTTGAGCTCGGCGTGTCAGCATTTTGAAAAACCCTAACTTAACTCTGGTGCCGTGTCACATATAGAAATTTTTTGATATTTGCAACCATAGTAAAACAAAGATTTATATTTTTGATATTTATTTTATATATTTAAATGCCATTTAACAAAGAAAAATCAACCAAAAAAATGAGTTCATAGGTTCGCCATAGGTTCGCCATCACTGCTATAGGGCATTTAGAAATCTCCTAAATGTAGGCCCTGACCAGGTAGCTCAGTTAGTTAGAGCATCATCCCAATATACCAAGGTCACAGTTTTGATTCCTGTTCAGGGCACATATGAAAAGCAACCCATGACTGCATAAAAAAGTGGAACCGTAAGTTGATGTTTTTCTGACTCTCCCTTCCTTTCTCTCTAATATCAATAAGGTGTTTTGTGGGGTTTTTTTTAAAGATAGATAGCAATCTCCTAAATGTAACCACTTCTTTTCAGGGGTGTAGAAACGAAGGTCTAAGGGACATGACGAGCCTGAGATCACACCGATCTCCAGAGGTAGAGGAAGAAGTGGCCTGGGACTCTGCACCCCAGCACTGGCCTGGAGGGTGTGGGTTCTTAACTTCATGCAGGGAAGATTTCACAACACAAGTCCAGGTGATTTTGAGAGCATGTTTATTAACGCCGGAGACAGTGAAACTAAGGAAGGGCTTAGGGTAGAAGAACAACAAGAGAGAGCCTAGGTCAGTGATGGCGAACCTATGACACGCATGTCAGTCATGCGGGGAAGATTTCACAACACAAGTCCAGGTGATTTTGAGAGCATGTTTATTAACGCCGGAGACAGTGAAACTAAGGAAGGGCTTAGGGTAGAAGAACCACAGGAGAGAGCCTAGGTGAGCTGCGTTGGCTCGCTAAAACTGTTATGGGAAAGAAGTCAGCCACTTTGGGCTGTGAATTCACTGAGAAGTACAAATCCCAGTGACAGAAGTGAGCCAAGGCAGGGCTGCCGTTAGCTCACTAGAAACTCAGAGAACAAAGGAGATCCTTTCAGGGGCCAAGTCTGGGGTGGGCTGTTGCTGCCTGCTGCTCCTCTGGTTGCAAGTCTCCTGGGGACCCTTCGAGTTTAGAAGGAAGAAAGTAAAAAGTTCATGCTGGAGAAAAGGCCTGGACAAGCTCCAGAGAGATTCTGCACTGGCATCCTTCATCTTTAGGGCTTTTATCTTTCTTCTTCGGACAAGAGTTTTAGGGGAGGGTTTCAGCAGAATACTCATCAGCTTTCCAGGTGTGGGTTTTTTATCCTGATGGATCAAAATGAGTTTATAGGGGAGTTTGGGATTATTCCTTGGTCTGTTTTACTGTTATCTTGGGTCTGTCTGGCTGTAGTTGTTTTGTTGTTATTTGTTCCCTTGATTTACTCTGTCCTTGGGTTTGGCTGGCACAAATGACACTAATTGGGTTTCTGTCCTCTATCTCCCTGACCAGGGTGAGTTAAGCTATAAATTCTTTGGTTAGAGAGGAGAAGTATAAACCATTTGTTCTCCAGTGTCCTTGGTTAGGGAAGAGAAGGTCTTGCTATTCACTAGCTGTCTGTAAATTGTTTAAATTGTTTGGCCTTGTTTAATGATCTTATCTCAGTTTCCCCATTCCAAGGATTCTTCGTAGCTTCTTACTATCCTGCCTCAGTATGACAGACCTGACATTTTAAGAACTTCTACAAATCAATAAGAGAAAAAGAAAAGAAAGAAAAATGCACAAAAGGGATGAATAGGCAACTCACAAAAGTCAAAGGGCAGATGTTCACGTCTATTTTTAACATGTGTCAGACACGTGGTCTTGCACAGGCGGAAAGCAGGAACATAGCCCAGGCTTTCAGCAAAAAGGGCGTTGCCCTTGACCCAGCTGCGGGGCAGTGGCCCGCTGGCCCCTCTCTGGGCGGAGCTTCCACCCGAGCAGGGGTCTGGGATGCCAAGTCTGCCCTTTTCCCAGATGGCTGGGGAAACAATTGCATCCTTTATTGAGGCTGCACCCAGGGCAAAACCCTTGGCCCCTCTGGGAGGTGGTGATGTGATTCCTCTCCCTGTTTACCAGTGGGGCTCCAGGGAGGTGGCCTTCCAATCGGGCAGCCAGCTTGCTGGGAGCTGGGCCAGGCCCCAGGGCTGCCTCCTGAGCCCCCCGCCCCGTGGCCACCGGGGGGCGGGGCTGCTCAGG